>NW_027102783.1:5000-71885 GCF_036373705.1 Amia ocellicauda | reverse complement strand
ATACACGGAAAATGAATAATAGAATTATGAATCACGTAATCAAGTACAGAAAAAGAAAATGTAATAAAATGTGATCTTTAATACATACAAATAAAGAAAATAGGTTTACTATTTCCAGATTCCTTTTTTGAAATACAACGACATGCATTACAAACGAGTATTTACATTATATTTACAGTCGGTGCTCGTGTGTCACTGTGTCCCTCAGGCTGTGGTAGGCGCTGACATATTGGGCAGCCAGGGTGGCTGTGTGTCCCTACCCCAGGAGGACTGAGCGTTTTTCTTTTTTCTCAGTTTTGTCACAGGTTGGGTGGGCATCCATTATGTTGTTACAGAATGTGTCCCTTATTTTGGGCTAAAGTTTTCCGTGGAGGGGAACGTGAATCAGTTTGTACCATTTTTGGGAGGATCTGCCTTGTTGGGGCGGAGCTGTGATCCAGGTGAACAGCAGATCGGGCATAGGTGGGCATGTGGGCAGAGGAGTAGGAAGGCCGGTCAAGCAAATAAGCTTGCTAAGGTACGCAGAAGCAGCAAGCAGCCCCCCCATCCAGCCAGCCAGCCAGTCTGGCTGGCAGTGACTGGGTGGTTGACAGACGGCAAGCAATGGAATGTACGTGCTCTGTGATGTCATAGAAGTCAGCTGAGAGAGGCTCGTGATGTCATCGCTGAGCTGGCTGGCTGGCTGGCTCTGTGTGTGTGTGTGTGTGTGTGTCTGTGTCTGTCTGTTTTTCTGTTTGTCAGTCTGTCTGTTTGTCTCTCTCTCTCTCTCCCTCTCAATTCTATTCATTTGTATTGTCAAAGCAATTGGACATACATACATTCATACATATATATATATATATATATATATATATATATATATATATATATATATATATACATACATACATACATGCTAGAAAGTCATTACTATGTTATCTTAAAGGCTAACTAAGCAGAACATATATCATTATAGAACAGAGTTCATAGGTCTACACATGGTATTAGGGAACAGGCACGTAGGTCATTCTGTTTGACATTGTCTCCAAGGTTCTCATTGTAAATAACAAAGAGAAATCAAACTACCTTATGGCCTCCTGACCTTCTAGCTTGACCTTATCTTTCTTAAGTATACAAGAAAGAAAAACAGTTGTGAGAAAAGAAATTCTAACTTTCCTTCCACACATACATACATACATACATACATACATACATACAAACCAGAGGCATGCAAAAAAATATAAAGAGGAAGAAAATGTTGTATAGCACATACAAAAGGGATGGTGATGAAACAAAATACATAGAATATGTTGAGCTGCAAAGAGATCTTAAGAAAGGGATCAGGAAAGCAAAGAGGGAAATAGAAAGAAACATAGCTCTTGGAGCTACAACCAATGCAATGAGCTTTTTTCAAAATTACAACAGCAAGCGGTCAATTAAGGAGGAGGTGAAACAGATAAAGAGCAAAAATGGAGGTATCTTGGAAAACGAACAAGATGTGTCAAATATTCTAAATGAGTATTTCACAGAGGTTTTTAGAAAAGAAGAAACAGATGACATGCCACAGGTTGACAATCAATCCAGTCAAACCCTAAGAGAGATCAGGATAAATGAGGAGGAGGTACTAAAGGGACTAGCAGAATTAAAATCAAACAAATCACCTGGGCCAGATGGGATATTTCCAACAGTACTTAAAGAAATGAGGGAAATTATGTATAGGCTGCTAACTCGATTATTCCAAATGACACTTAGAACAGGGGATGTTCCCACTGACTGGAAGACAGCAAATTTCATACCAATCCACAAGAAAGGGGACAAAACTGAGCCAGGAAATTACAGACCAATCAGTCTCACCTGCATCACCTGTAAAATGTTGGAAAAAATGATTAGACAGAAAATAAGAGGAGCATCTCAATGAAAACCATATTCTTGGAGATAGTCAACTTGGGTTTAGACGAGGCAGATCATGTCTTACTTACATAATAAATTTTTTTGAACATGCAACTGCAGCTGTAGATCACGTGAAAGCATATGATATGATATACTTAGATTTCCAAAAAGCTTTTGATAAGGTTCCACACCAAAGACTGATCCTCAAATTGGAAGCTGTAGGCATTCAGGGTAATGTAAGTAGATGGATTATGAACTGGTTGATGTATAGGAAACAGATTAGAGGAGTCACTTCTAACTGGAGTGAGGTTGTTAGTGGAGTTCCACAGGGATCAGTACTAGGGCCTTTGCTTTTTCTAATCTATATTAATGATCTGGACTCTGGGATACTTAGCAACCTTGTCAAATTTGCAGATGATACTAAAATAGGTGGCTCAGCAGATACAATCTTGGCAGCACATGCTATTCAGAGGAACTTAGATAAATTCAGTTGTGGGCTGACACCTCGCAAATGAAATTCAATGTGGACAAGTGCAAGGTAATACATGCAGGAAACAAAAATGTCCACTATAATTACACTATGGGAGGTACAGATCTAGATGAAGTAATGCATGAGAAAGACCTAGGAATCTATGTGGATTCACTTTCTCCATCCAAACAATGTGGGGAAGCAATACAAAAGGCATACAGAATGCTAGGGTATATCGTCAAAAGTGTAGAATTTAAAACAAGGGAAGTAATGTTAAGACTGTACAATGCGCTAGTTAAACCTCATCTGGAATACTGTGTACAGTTCTGGGCACCACACTTCAAGAAGGATATTGCTGCTTTAGAGGCAGTTCAGAGGAGAGCAACCAGACTTATTCCAGGTCTGAAGGGAAAGTCCTACTCGGAGAGACTGAGGGAACTGAACCTTTTCACCCTGGAACAGAGGAGATTACGTGGGGACTTGATCCAAGTCTTCAAAATCATGAAAGGTTCCTCAAACCAGAGGAGCTTTTCCAGATCAGCAGGGACACACACACCAGGGGACACAAATGGAAATTGGGCTTCAAGGCATTCAAGATGGAAAGTGGTAGAAGCTGAAAGTTTGGGAACATTTAAAAATAGACTGGATAGGATCCATGGATCACTTAGATATTAATGGACACCAAACGAGCATGATGGGTCGAATGGCCTCCTCTCGTTTGTAAACTTTCTTATGTTCTTATGTTCTTATGTTCTTATGAATGTTCCCTAAGCATGTTTCAAATGTTCCCTAATTTATGTTACAAATGTGCCTTAGCACCTCTCTCTCTCTGTCTCTCTCTCTCTCTCTCTCTCTCTCTCTCTCTCTCTGTCTCAATTCAGTGCATTTGTATTGTCAAAGCAATTGGACATGCATACATACATACATACATATATATGGAAAATAAACAATATGTGTACATCTCTGCATTAATGGTGCCCTAACAGATGTGCAAGTTACATGACAGACAGACAGACAAACACTCACACACACTTTCACACACACACACACACACACACACTTTCACAGACAGACAGACAGACAGACAGACAGACACACACACACACTATCACAGACAGACACACACACTTACAGACACACACACAGACACACTTTCACACACACACAGGGGAATAGGCACCCCACCCTGACACGTATAGAAGACTGGATAGGGAGATATAAATAGCAACGGGGAGACTCTTGTACTTGGTGTGGCTCTATCCATATAGTGGGGCCAGCAGCCACTTAGCAGGTGTAGCAATAGAAGCTCAGCCTGGGGAGACTGGATTTAGCATTTCCTCTCCATTTTGATAAGTATCCTTAATCATTTCTGCAAAATACTTCTATGATACCTATGTATGTTTTTTACTTGTACTATATTATACTATCAAGTATCAGTGTACACATACAATGTGACCTGTTACATTAATACAGAGGCCATGGAAGGCCAGATCAGTAATAGCCACTGTCCCCTGATATTACACTTTTTTACAATCACTTTGGCACTCATTTCAGAACCTTGATGTCATTTTTCAAAACTCTAGACACAAAACTCACACCCAATGATCAAAATGCACATTTTTCAATTGCTTGGATACAATACACATCAACCTCAGATCATTTGTTCATTGAACTAAAATGACACAACTTAACATCAAAGAATTACCATTTCAAAATGCAATTCACACATTACATCTGAGATCACTGTCTATTCATTTCATTACAAAGATCTAACTATCAATTGATACAGCTGCTCAAAATGATAAGTGACTGTTGCATTACTCTTAATTCATAGTTTTATGGAAACTGACGAAGAGTATTCCATGTTTCGATAATGAAAGTTTCAGGATAATGAGATCCATTGACACCAATAACCGAGGAGCATGAACCAGTTGGACTACATTATCTATGGATGTAATATTTCATCATCATTCATCATCATGTAGCACTTTTCCACACCATGTTTTCAGTGTGGAAGGAAAGTTGGAAATTCTTTCTCTAATACCTGTTTTTCTTTCTTGTATACTTAAGAAAGATAAGGTCAAGCTAGAAGGTCAGGCCAGAAGGTAGTTTGATTTCTGTTTTTTATTTACGATGAGAATCTTGGAGACAATGTCAAACAGTATGATTGAAGTGCCTGCTCCCTAATCCATGTGTTGATCTATGAACTCTGTCCTATAATGATATAAATTCTGCTTAGCTAACTTTTAAGATAACATAGTAATGACTTTCTGATTATAACCAGCTCTTTGATTTTTGTGTATAAAAGCTCTGACTGTTAAAATGAAGGCAGAGTGACTTTGGGATCTTCTTGAGTCACTGTTCCTCTCCACGCTGCGTGTATTAAAGGCATTGCAACTAACGCTCCAACCTGGTTGAAGATGATTGTTCTTCCACATCAGATTTGACATTACTGTATGTATGCAGGCCCTTGTAATTGCTTTTCCAATACTGCCAACTGGTTATTGATGATTGATTTCACATTGTGGTACGAGTATCGAGTGAAATGAGTGCTATCCACCCCAGCAACACAGTGATAACATGGAGCCGGCAGGTCATCCAGGTCACAATAGAGGTAAAGCAGTGGGAGGAGGAAGACGTGGTGGTCAAAGGAATGGAAGGGGACATGCACCCCTTCTGAGAGGTGGTCATGGGCCTCGTCATAGAGGAGGGCTTAGGGCTCACCAGAGAGGCAGCCATGGGCCTCATTTGAGAGGTGTTGGGGGAACGTGGTAGAGGACAAGGCCACGGACCAGACAGCGGCAGCAACAGCAAATAGTGTCCAGTGAAATCCGAGAAATAGTTGTAGAGCATGTTGTAAATCATGGCATGACCATGACTGAGGCAGCTACAATGATTCAATCAAACCTCAGAATCAACTCAGGATCAACTGTGGCCTCAATCATCAGAAATTTCCGTACTGAGAAGCGGCAAGTCTTCAGCATGCACAAAACATTAGGCTACTCTCAATTGTCAAATGACTGTATACTGCATACCAATGTGTAGCACAGAGTATAGTGTGCCTTTTGAAAGAAATGCAGACAGAGTGAAGCAGCTGATGACTGAATATGTTCAGGTATGTTCAGTTTCAAGATGCCTCTTGTGAAAAATGGTTGTGAGAACCTGAACCTGAACACAGGGCTGATGGAAATTTAGAAGTACGGTAATCAATCCTTTGTTTTGCTTTTTACACTAAGCCAGGTGAGGAACACTGCAGTTGACATTTTACTGTAGTTTTGTTCTTTTTTGTAGCTAATTATTGTTGCATGGATTCAAAGAAACCTATGGTGTGATTTGATTGTATTGTATTGTATTGTATTTCAGATTTTGTTCAATGATTCCACTGTGTCTGTAGTATTCTCTCTACTAGTCCTTTTACAGTGATGTATTTATGTGTAGTACCATAATGAAACATGTATCACATATTTTGTACTACAATATTTAATGATTGTACGAACAACTACACAGTGAAACTATCGGTATCTTCTGTTTTACTATGTTACTATGGTATTTCATGATAAATGAGTTATTTGAACCAACAAGTCTGCAAGTGCAAGGTTTCTTTAAAGATATGAATGCACAATGCAATGTCTTGAACATTGGACAGCCTGTGTTACAAGTGATGACCGTTTTGAGTTTTGTGTCTAGAGTTTTGAAAAATGACATCAAGGTTCTGAAATTAGTGACAAAGTGATTGTAAAAAACTGTATATTCATCCTATTTAATGTGCTCTTTTAAAATGTACTTTTCTTTTTTATGTTGCCATTTCTGTTCTACCAATGTTTCAGTTGTTAGCCAAAGATTGACAGAGTACATCTCATACACACAGGCCAGACAGCAAGGATTTCTTTTTGAAATTCAATTAAAAATGCTGCATGAACTCATCAATACGATTAGAGCTCCTGAAAGCAATATAACTAACTCACTCTACAGCATCTCATTAGCAGTGAAAAGAAACCAAGAAAGTTGGGACAGTCGACTGTTTACCACTATGTAACATCACCTTTTCTTTTAATAACACTTATTAAGCACTTGGGCACTGAAGACACCACTTGGTTAAGTTTAGCAAGCGGGATTTTCCCCCATTCATCCATTATGCATTTCCTCAGCTGCGCAACTGCACAGGGCCTTCATTGTCTTAATTTGCACTAGTGCGCCACACATTCTCAATTTGGAGACAGGTCAGGACTGCAGGCAGGCCATGCTAGCACCCGCACTCTCTGCCTATGCAACCATGCGCTTGAAATCTGGGCAGAATGTGGTTTGGCGTTATCCTGTATGTATGTGTGTGTGTGTGTGTGTCTGTCTCTGTGTGAAAGTTAGTGTGTGTGTCTGTACGTGTGTGTGCCTGTCTCTGTGTGAAAGTGAGTGTGTGTGTGTGTATGTCTCTCTGTGAAAGTGTGTGTGTGTGGGGGTGTGACAGTGTGTGTGAGTGTCTGTCTGTCTGTCTGTCTGTTTGTCTGTCATATAACTCGCACATCTGTGAGGGCACCATTTTTGCAGAAGAGATGTACACATTTTGGAGCAACATATGCTGCCATCCAGACCTCATCTTTTCCAGTGACGTCCCTGCATTTTCAAAAAGATCACATTTTATTACATTTTGTTTATCTGTACTTTATTACATCTTATTGTGATTTATACTTGTAATGTTTCTTTTCCATATATATGTATGTACAGTGGGGGAAAAAAGTATTTGATCCCCTGCTGATTTTGTACGTTTGCCCACTGACAAAGAAATGATCAGTCTATAATTTTAATGGTAGGTGTATTTTAACAGTGAGAGACAGAATAACAGCCAAAAAATCCAGAAAAATGCATTTCAAAAAAGTTATAAATTGATTTGCATGTTAATGAAGGAAATAAGTATTTGACCCATTTTCAATGCCCTGGCTTAGGGAAGGAGGTTCTCACCCATGATTTGACGGTACATGGCCCCGTCCATCGTCCCTTTGATGCGGTGCAGTTGTCCTGTCCCCTTAGCAGACTTTATACTCGAGTGGTCTATGCGATTACACCCTGTTGGTGTTATTAAGAACGCCAAGTACCAGAATGCAGAGCGGGACTGTTTTTTGTGCCGTGACTTGTCGGGGGAAAAACGCGCAGAAAAAACGGATGAGAAGGTGAAGGTAGTATGGCGGTGATGCACGCGTTGGTGAAGTGGGAAAGCGGGGTCGACAAAGACTCTTACAGCGTGATTCCCACTGCTTGCTTTCGCAATTTTGATTTATTCAGCATTGCTGATGATGACGAAGAGACGACTCGAAACTTCAGAGCAGAGTGGAGAGACATGAACAAACCTCCAAAAGGTGGATGGCCTGTCCATGAAGCGCAGATCATTATGACTGGTAAAAATGTTTATTTAAAAAAAAAAAACATTAAAGTCTTTACATGCTATTTGATATATACAATCACAGTATATTTGAAATGAATGTTTAAGTTATTAATGTGTTGTACTTCTAACATACTCTTATAACATGGTAGGTGGTGGTGAGGGCACTAAAAACTCGTCATACTTGACTGGCATTTGTAAGAACGATTTATTGTGTGTTGTGCTTTACAATAAAATCCCCCAAATCACAAAATAAATTAAACCAGATATAATTTAACTTCAGTTTTGATTCAGTGTTGGCTGTTCATCTTAATTTGTATGGTCAAAGCACAGTATTTTTATGACAAATAAATATAATCCCCAAATATCTGTGGACATAATGCAGGGTTTTATTTATTTTATTTTTATTTTAGGAAAAGAAGGTGAACTAAGAAGAAAACTTAATGACCTAACAAAAATGCCCTCTCCTAAAATGAAGAGAGTACCTAAAACAAACAAAAAACTTCAAATTTCAGATGATAGTGACCTTGATGAACCACAGTTACCGGTGAGATAATTACTGCAAATATTAAATAAATGTATTGCAGGATTGTTTTTTTTTAATCATTTTCATATATATATATATATATATATATATATATAATTTCATTTTAAACTCTTTTTCTCTCTGAATACAGCACAAAATAAGAAAGAAAACCGATGGAGCTTCAAGAATTAGATCCCATCACATTCTACAGACATTTAAAGAGTCCAGTGAAGTTGAGCTACAGCAAAAAGTTAAGCAGCTCGAAAAGGAAAACACAAGACTTAAAAATGAAAACCAATGTCTTCGAAACCGTATGGTTGATGGTAAGTTTTTTTATTTATAGCAAATAATTCCTTACCTTGATAAATGTTATTCTTAAGTAATTTAGATTCCAGAGTAATGTATTATAGTTGATCATACTGAAGTAATCTAGAACCACAATACAGACTCGTAATGTGCACTGTCTAATAGTTTAATAATACTGATTATTAAATAAAGTTTTTCAACATAACTTCATAATCCTACATTAATGACTATATGCATTACATTAGACCTGGTAATTGTTGTATTTTATCTTTTTTATTTTTTTCGTAGCTAATGTTAATGACCCACAAAAAGGTCAGTTTGCCAATAACATAGAGCAAGTCTCTCAAGTATAATTGCAGGCATTGATGGTTTTGTTTTCACTTTGTATTAAATATATTACTAGAAATGATTATCAATCAATTTTGGACAATCTGAAAAAAATTGTAACAAAAGCCACATTTATCAGCAATGAAGACAAAAGTGTGTCACCATCAAGTGGTTCTGACAGCCCCACAGCAAATTGTTCTGAATCTGACAAAGAATCACCAAAACAGGTGTAACACTCTTGGTCTACAATATTACAAAGACAAGGTAAAAATATATATATTGAAAACAAATATTGGTTGTAAACAATCTAATGATGCTACATTATCAGGTATATTCATAGTTATAGTTGATAATAAGAATGTAATTGAATTATGGGTGTCACAGATTCACTGACTTTATTATGTCTGTAAATTAATAAACTTAGAATTGAGACATACTGTGGTCTTTAATAACACATTTCTGTAACAAAATCACAGCCTCACTGATAATGTCTGAGTATTCCACTTAACATAATATAAGAATAGTTTGGGGATAAACTTGTTTTTTATTTACCATTGTCTTTTAGGTGGAAATATTCCCAGGCACTGGAGTTTACATTGACAAACTGTCCTGGATCCTTGCAGAGAGGTGCAGCACGAATACGTCATATGCAAGAACCCTGACGGTTGCTGTCTTTGACTTTCCAACATTACTAAAGAGCAATCTTCGTGGTGGTGGCAGCAAGAGAGATCCAACTTCGGAGACATTAAGATCCTCATTGATGTTATTGAGGATCATATACAGCTGCCTTCGGAAGGACACGACGTGTTTCAGTTGCGGGGCTTTGCAGCCCAGCGGGACCCTCTTAATGCCGGACATCAGCTGCCCGAGCCGGTGCGGATGAACAGAGGGACGTTAGACAGCGTTACCTTCCGGGCAGGAGCAGCGAGCGGCAACACCGGGGTGAAAGTGTCGTCTAACACTGTGCCATTAGCCACTAGCTGATTGAGCAGATCAGTGGTTTTTAAGAAGATAACAATGGCAGCAGACTTGATATTTTCACACCCTGCTACCTCCCCAACCGCTAACACACACTGCTCTAGGGGGCAGAACTGCACCGGAGCGATCTTGACTCCATGGCGTCGGGTCAGTTTTTCTTATCAAAGACGCATTCAGGGGGTCCGACCCCCCGACCCGGGAAGAACTACCGGTACTCCCCCCTCCCCTCCCCTGTTCCCCCACAATAAGAAAAGCACTGAAAACAGAAGACAAAATAAACAAACTGAAAAAAGTAAAGCAACAAAAAAACGCAGCCAAAGGACAGAGCTCTCAGCAGCACTCCCGCTCACTGCAGACCCCTCCCACACACTCCCAGCTGAGAGAGAGAGAGAGAGAGAGTGTTAGTGTCTGTCTGTCTCTCTCTCTCTGTAGATGCATCATAGGGAACATATGTAACAATCTCTCTTTTTGTTTACCAAAAATGAGAATTAATGTATTTCAAGTGGGTGTTGCCTTGGTTGGAAACGTTTTAAGATTATTTATGAAGTGTAAAGTGGATTTGTCTCAGTTCTCTGTAGTTTTCAATGTATGTGCCATTCAGTAGCGTTCATGTTACAGATATGCCCTATGCAGTGGTAGGGTCAATAAAATGTCAGTAAAACTTTATTTTAGCAATTATGGAGGGGAAGAACTGCAAATAGAGGGTCCCCACTAATTATCTAACTTACCAACAACGTTTAAAATTAGGTCTTGCGAAGCTGCCAAATAATGCTGTATAATCGTATGTGTCTTCATACAACGGCTGCTATAGTCTGATAGCTTTGATTATATATATATATATATATATATTTTCTTGTGAACCACAAATGCTATTTGCTTGATTTTTACAGAGTATGTTATAAATACCATTCTTATGAAGCCTGACAAATTGTATGCTGTAATTATGAATATTTTCAAATCATTTGTTTGTTTTTCCTAACATGTTACAAATGTTCCCTATGTGAAAGATGCATTATATCTTAATAATGTCTAAACAATTAAAGATATACAGATTATTATTTTTGGTAAAGTTATAATACATTGCTATTAACTATGTGTGTCAGTAAAAGTTTAAATTTCCTAAAGGATTTTTATTGATCTTGCAAAATAAGTGTTTAGGGAACATTTGTAACATAGAGGTGGGTTAGCCACCGAGTAAGGGCAGCGGCTCCGGCTCCAGCACCATCACCATGTCGCTGGAAAAGCACTAAGTGAGCTCACAGTGAGCTCAGTGTAATGTCTGCTCTGGTGAGCTCACAGTGTGACCTAGTCGTGAGTTCACGTCTTCACTGGGTAGTCCTTGACAACTTAATTGACTCAAATCTTGGGCTTAATTGGTCAAAATGACCATTGGTTGAAGGTACTCAGGGACTGATGTGTAGAGAGACTTATTAAACCTGCAGGATTGTGGTTTTCCCAGATCAGAATTAACCAGATCACCACAAAGGAACATGGTAGGTGCTATTGCAACACACATTACACAAATACATTGAAATCCAAGTTTGCAGTGGTCCTTGGGCCATTGTGTGGTGATCCAGATCACTTCAGCAGGAATTTTGCAGCGGTCTGGACTACCTCTCTCTCTCTCTCTCTCTCAATTCAGTGCATTTGTATTGTCAAAGCAATTGGACATGCATACATACATACATACGTCTGATGAGTCTCGATTTCAGAGTCAGAATTTGGTGTATACAGAATGAGAACATGGATCCATCATGCCTTGTTACCACTGTGCAGGCTGGTGGTGGTGGTGTAATGGTGTGGGGGATGTTTTCTTGGCATACTTTAGGCCCCTTAGTGCCAATCGGGCATCGTTTAAATGCCACGGCCCATTGTTTCTGACCATGTCCATCCCTTTATGACCACCATGTACCCGTCCTCTGATGGCTACTTCCAGCAGGATAATGCACCATGTCACAAAGGTCGAATCATTTCAAATTGGTTTCTTGAACATGACAATGAGTTCACTGTACTAAACTGGCAACCACAGTCACCAGATCTCAACCCAATAGAGCATCTTTGGGATGTGGTGTGTAGCGTTATGTTGGGTGTATTTGGATAAGAGTATTTGGGCTCTGAGCTGAAGCACGGATCTAAAGAAGACCTCTCCCCCCCAAAGTTATCAGATTTCCTTAGCTCATCAGCTTGGAACTGGTTTGCATCAAAGTGACAGTTTTGGGGAGGATGGCACCGAGAAGAGGCCAAATAGTTTGTTATTCTGCTATGAGATGTCTGGAGAAAGGGGCCTGTTGGTGATAAAAACTCTTTGAAGTGGATGAGAGCTGAAATCCCGACATAGAGCTACGAACCCAGGCCAACCGGCATTTCCAAAAGATGGCATGGATTGACATCAGTCATAAATCAAGCCCCCCTCCAATAGGACACTGGGGGCTGAAACCGAAATCCAATCTCAAGAACTCAGGAACCAATCACCTATTGATCTGACAGACTATAAAGGACAAACACGGCCTTTCTTTCTCTCTCTCTCTCACCTGAACCAGTAACTCGCTGCCACAGCATAACCTGTAGCTCTGTTGCCAGAACCGGAACCAGAAACCAACCAAGTCTTTGCCGGCAACAGAAGAGTTAAACTGGGAGAAGGAGATTGAGCCGTACGAAGAATTCTTTTAAAGGACTTTATTAAATAAAGAACTTTACAGACTGCACTGCCCGCCTGTGCCCACCTGATCAGTGGAGTTTTACAGCTGGACAATTGACTAAGTCGACTGAATACGAAAGTGTCAGTCATTTAAATAGCTAATTGAGTCTTAAGAAACTTGACCCTTGGAACAAACAGGGCCCTGCTTTCCTCAAAGACTTCATCTTCAAGTAACTACGGTGGAACCCCAGCTTACAAAGAAGATTTTGTGCACAACCTTGGAGCCTTCAAACCAGTGGAAAATCTGTTTGGAAACGACTCTACTTTCGCGAAACCCCAACTTCCAGGTGCATCGACTGAGTGGAAGTTCTTGGACAAAGCCGAACCGGACTGCCTTTGTTCCAACCACACGGAACTCGTGCCGTGTGCTGTTATCTGAGCCGGAAGCCAGAGAGGCCTATCTGCGACAAAGTTCACATAAGTTTAACAGTTTGGAGTTCATGATTCATGACATTTGAGAAATCAATTAGAAATGTTAATCTGTGATTCATAACTCTAGAATGTGTAATATCATTTAGTTTTCTTAAATATAAATGTGTGTTGCATTAAACTGTTTTGTTGATAATTTTAGAAATAAAATCTGTCAACGCCGAGAAATATCTTCTCATTCCTGTTTTACTGTTTATTCTGAAATTGACACAAGTTAATAGACATTAGATTAGTGGTGGCCCTGCCTATCCTTAATCATTGAATAATAATCAGTTAAGGAAAATTGTGGTAACAAGTAATGATAGGATCTTTCTTGGCACCTAAACGTAAATGAGACTGATATATATATATATATATATATATATATATATATATATATATATATATATATATAATGAGAAGTTACCTGACATAAATACTAACCTGCGTAGTTATTTAATGTGTGACTAATAATACTAACGAGAGACTCACCTTCGTCTTACTAACCGGTATTGTAGTCAATGTGTTTATAACCTTTTTTGTTTAACGATTTGTGTGTTATCATATGCGATCCCATGGTCTTTGATTTGGTCACGGAAGTGATTTGTCTTTGATTTGTTGATCTAGAGTTGAATTTTAATTAGTTTTTCCCTTTTGTATAATTAGTGTAGTGCTACATTTAGTCTTTGTTTTGAATAAATTTGACAATTTATATCTTTGGAAATGGTGTCTGCGTCAAATTATTACAGAAATTGAGTTCTACAAGATTCCAGGATTCGTGATAAGGTGATACTATAAATACACTTCTATAATTGAAATTTATAAGTGTACCTTACGCTACATAATTGGTGCCCCGTGAGAGGAATCTTAGACTGAAAAGAACTAAGTTCTGTAATAGTTATTGGAGAGCTTTGTCCAGAAATCCAGATTCCAAAGGTTAGTAACAAGAAAACTTTTGTAGGCACGATACACTGTTTGTACTCTAGGGGACGCTCTAGAATTGCCCACGTGGTATGTGTATTTTTCTTTTTTTTTTTTTTTTTGCTGGAAGTTCTGTCAATACCCTCCAGCCTTTAAGAGACATCATGCAGCCAGGCCTCTTGGCTTGCGGCCACACCGTTCTGAACGCGCCCGATTTCATCAGATCTCGGAAGCTAAATGGAGCAGCGCCTGATCAGTACTTGGATGGGAGACCTCCTGGAAATACCAGGTACTGCAAGCTTTTTACGTCTCCTGGGTAACTTCATCGTAGATCTTAATACTCTCTTTCTGTCTGGAGGAGATATAATTGATGAAATGTACACGTACCCGGCTACTTTCAACACCCTTTGCTGCACTGATATTTTTTCCTCCATTTTTCTTTTTCTTTTTTCTTTTTTCTGGAAGTTCCGTCAATATCCGCCAGCCTTTAAGAGACATCATGCAACCAGGCCTCTCGGCTTGCGGACACACAGTCCTGAACGCGCCCAATCTCGTCAGATCTCGGAAACTAAACGGGGCAGGACCTGGTCAGTACTTGGATGGGAGATCTCCAGGAAATACCAGGTGCTGCCAGCTTTTTACGTCTCCTGGGGAACTTCATCGTAGCTCTTAATACTCTCTTTCTGTCTGGAGAAGATATAATTGAAGAATTGTACACGTACCCGGCTACTTTCAACACCCTTTGCTGCACTGGTATTTTTCCCTCTATTTTTCTTTTTTTTTTTGCTGGAAGTTCCGTCAATACCCGCCAGCCTTTAAGAGACATCATGCAGCCAGGCATCTTGGCTTGCGGCCACACCATCCTGAACGCGACCGATCTCGTCAGATCTCGGAAGCTAAACGGGGCAGGACCTGGTCAGTACTTGAATGTGAGACCTCCTGGAAATACCTGGTGCTGCAAGCTTTTACGTCTCCTGGGTAACTTCATCGTAGCTCTTAATACTCTCTTTCTGTCTGAAGGAGATATAATTGAAGTATTATTCACATACCCGGCTTCTTTCAACACCCTTTGCTGCACTGGTATTTTTCCCTTCATTTTTCTTTTTTTTTTTTTGTTGGAAGTTCCATCAATACCCGCCAGCCTTTAAGAGATATCATGCAGCCAGCCCTCTTGGCTTGCGTCCACACCGTCCTGAACGCGCCCGATCTCGACAGATCTCGGAAGCTAAACGGGGCAGGGCCTGGTCAGTACTTTGATGGGTGATCTCCTGGAAATACCAGGTGCTGCCAGCTTTTTACGTCTCCTGGGAAACTTCATCGTAGCTCTTAATACTCTCTTTCTGTCTGGAGGTGTTATAATTTAGGAATTGTACACGTACCCGGCTACTATCAACAGCCTTTGCTGCACTGATATTTTTCCCTCCATTTTTCTTTATTTTTATTTTTTTTTGCTGGAAGTTCCGTCAATACCCGCCAGCCTTTAAGAGACATCATGCAGCCAGGCCTCTTTGCTTGCGGCCACACTGTCCTGAACGCGCCCAATCTTGTGAGATCTTGGAAGCAAATCGTGGCAGGGCCTGGTCAGTATTTGGATGGGTGACCTCCTGGAAATACCAGGTACTGCAAACTTTTTACGTCTCCTGGGTTACTTCATCGTAGTTCTTAATTCTCTCTTTCTGTCAGGAGGAGATATAATTGAAGAATTGTACACGTACCCGGCTACTGTCAACACCCTTTGCTGCACTGATATTTTTCCCTCCATTTTTCATTTTTTTTTTTTTTTTGCTGGAAGTTACGTCAATACCCGCCAGCCATTAAGAGACATCATGCAGCCTGGCCTCTTGGCTTGCGGCCTCACCGTTCTGAACACGCCCGATCTCATCAGATCTCGGAAGCTAAACGGGGCAGGGCCTGATCAGTACTTGCATGGGAGACCTCCTGGAAATACCAGGTACTGCAAGCTTTTTACGTCTCCTGGGTAACTTCATTGTAGCTCTTAATTCTCTCTTTCTGTCTGGAGGAGATATAATTGAAGAATTGTACACGTACCCGGCTTCTTTCAACACCCTTTGCTGCACTGATATTTTTCCATCCATTTTTCTTTTTTTTTTTTTTTTTTTTGCTGGAAGTTCCGTCAATACCCGCCAGCCTTTAAGAGACATCATGCAGCCAGGCGTCTCGGCTTGCGGCCTCACCGTCCTGAACGCTACCGATCTTGTCAGATCTCGGAAGCTAAACGGGGCAGGGCCTGGTCAGTACTTGGATGGGTGACCTCCTGGAAATACCAGGTGCTGCAAGCTTTTTATGTCTCCTGGGTAACTTCATTGTAGCTCTTAATTCTCTCTTTCTGTCTGGAGGAGATATAATTGAAGAAATGTACACGTACCCGGCTACTTTCAACACCCTTTGCTGAACTGATATTTTTCCCTCCATTTTTCTTTTTTTATTTGCTGGAAGTTCCGTCAACACCCGTCTGCCTTAAAGAGACATCATGCAGCCAGGCCTCTCGGCTTGCGGCTACACCGTCCTGGACGCACCCCGTCTCGTCAGATCTCGGAACTTAAACGGGTCAGGGCCTGGTCAGTACTTGGATGGGAGACCTCCTGGAAATACCAGGTGCTGCAAGCTTTTTACGTCACTTGGGTAACTTCATCGTAGCTCTTAATACTCTCTTTCTGTCTGGAGGAGATATAATTGAAGAATTTTACACGTATCCCGCTACTTACAACACCCTTTGCTGCACTGATATTGTTCCCTCCATTTTTTTTTTTTTTTTTTTTTTTTTTTGCTGGAAGTTCCGTCAATACCCACCAGCCTTTAAGCGACATCATGCAGCCAGGCCTCTCTGCTTTTGGCCACACCATCCTGAACGCGCCCGATCTCGTCAGATCTCGGAAGCTAAACGGGGCAGGCGACCGATTGTCATTTCTCACTACTTCTTTCTTAGCAGACGCCCTCTTCCTGTGCGACTTGCCAAGGCACAAGAGATTTTTATAATGGTGCAATTCAGAATCAAATTACCCACCAAGGCTTAGTACCAATGACGTGTTCAAGACGTTACACAGGTGCAGTGGAGAAATCTACAGGTCACGCACGTCCTGCAGCCCACATTGTGAGCTAATCATTGCAGACCAGGTATGGAGTCATCGTTAATGGCTCAGGGGAGGGGGGCTGTAAGGGAACATCAAGATACGATACGATACGATACACCTCACCTCACCAGCGCAGCCCCGGCCGCTCCGCCTGGCGGCTGGCAGGGGGGAAGCATCTCTGCCCACTACTTCGGCGTATCGGGGATTGTAGTGGATTTCTGCTCCGTTTTCCAATGACACTTGGGATTACGGTTGATTGATTACCTCTCCGGATTTGCACATTCCCCCAGCATGCCTCTGCCCGGCATGGGGATGGGGTGAAGTGTCCCTGTCTGCCATGGTGGTACGGACGTTTGGTGAAAGAGAGGCGCTAGAGTCTCTCCAGGGAAGGCCCCCGGCCTCAGCGCCAACGAGCAGGGAGTGGGACAGGCTTCCCGGCCCCAAACAGCGAGTCGCCTCGCTCCCCCGGCCCACCTGGGTACAAAGGCGGGTGCTCTCTAACCCAGCCCTTGTGTTCGCGACGGCAATACGTATAATAAAACTGGAACGATACAGAGAAGATTTGCATGGCCCCTGTGCAAGGATGACACGCAAATTCGTGAAGCGTTCCATATCTTGGTCAGTTTCTCGGTAGCGCGCCGGTTCCCATTGTCCTTGCGGGCATCTGGTGCTTGCGTCGCGGGCGGTTTCTCACACCGTGGGTATCTCTCCCTCTCGCGCCCGTGCTCGGTGGTGTCGAGTCCTCTCGCACTCCTGCGTCACAGCGGATCTCTCGACCCCGTTCGGCGCAAGCGAATTTTCCCTCCGTTTTTGTTCTTTCCACTGCTAGCGCTGCCTCTGTGAAGGCGGATGGTGCTTGTGAGAAGTCAACAGCGTGTCCACCGAAAAGGGTGTCTGACTCCTGGTTTTGGATCCGGAAGGGTTGATAACAGACCGAAACGGTTACAATATGATACTGCTTAGATTAATTGTGAATATGTATTGTGATCGTGCTCGGCTCAGGTGTGCGTTCAGTCCGCACACAAAACATTTCGGTCGCGAAACGTCTAATCAAATCGAATAAAATGGCGGGGATAGCATGTTTGATCCGTGTGCTATTGTTTTTCAACAATTGTAATGCCCTTTGTAACGTTTAACCACTTCGTTACATACAGCTTGTTATAGGATATTTTGAACTGAACCTATTTTGCTGTGAATTTATATTTACTGCGAATAGTTTATTGTGGCTGGTCTTGGTCTGTCTGCACTAAATAAATGATTTGTATCAAGGGATTATTTAGTTTGTCTGTGTACTTTTTTACCTAACCACTAAAGGCCACTCCTTGCACTTCACACATTTGCCCTTTTAATTACTCCCTTACTGACATACATTAACATGCAATGTGCGTGTGATAATAGTTTTAGCAGCCTGTTGCCATTCAGCTGAGACAATAACTAGTAAATCCTTTTATTTATTTTTTCATGTTGGTGCGCCGCGAAGGTTTTTGGTCTCAGCAAAGTGTGCCGTGGCATTACAACGCTTGGGAACCACTGGCTTGGCTTGTTGGGCATCCAGGTATGCACTGAGATTACGATCGGCACGATGATTGTCGTTCTCAGGAGAATTGTGTTTCTTTGCTGATCACGTTCTCTGTCGCTTTTTACACAGTTCTTACAAGTGGCACATTGGGGATGAGGAGCAGAGCATGCTGACACGCATAGCTGTGGACTTCTGCATGGCATGGGGCCACAGGTCATTCCAAGTATTTCAAGACGACTGCAAATGTGTGGACACGTTGTGTTGGCCCAACCCTCACAGATTGTGCCAAGTCAAGTAGAGATGCATGTTGTGCTGTTCTAAAGTGACACGTCGTCAACGGCAAAAACACCTCTCAGAGTTCCTGGCTTGACTTGCCTCTGGAAGACAACAGGCTGGATATTTGCCGAAAGAAGCAAAGAGGACTAGACACCTCGCCTAGACGCAACTGCAGATTTCATTGTCATTTTACCATCATGGCCCTCGGTCAACAAGGCACCCAAACAGGGACTTGAACCCTGGACCCTCGGATTAAAAGTCTGATGCTCTACCGGCTGAACTACCCGGGCTTCAGTGAGGTGCTTCACAATGTGTTGGCTTCATGATATTTCCAGACCGCTTTCTGGACGGTTTAGAAAACTGGGCTCAGGGTGAAAAGGGTCACATGCATATGAGATGTGTGGGCAATGCGAGTTCTCCACAACAAATCCGAATTTCCGGGGTTTTTTCCTTGTCCTCATGCAATTCCAATGGCTTGACATTTGGGAGCTCGTCCAAAACCGATGTCAAACCATAATCACGCCTTTCTTCGAGCCGGAATTGAACCAGCGACCTAAGGAAGCCCGCTGCCTGAAACCTACAGTCCTCCACTCTACCAACTGAGCTATCAAAGGGAAGCTTCTCACCGTCTTCCTCTGGAAGTCTCTGTGGCTGTGCAAAGCCAAGAAGCACCGTGGCTTGGCTCAGTGGTTTTCAACCCGTGTACCGTGAGTACTACCCAATTGTGTCGTGAGATTTTTATCCCCTGAAAAATATTATGTCATTTTGTTTGGTCAACTTCATAAATCTTGTATCAAATCAAACTTATTCAAATGTGTGAAAATATTACATTTATACATCACCTGTAGAAAGCGTTTCATAACTGAAATGTTGTGTTTGCCGGACTGAACGCACACCTACACTGAGTTGCAGTGCTATCAGTTGTATCGTAAGGTACACTTATAAATTTCAATTTAAGAAGTGAATTTATAGTATCACCTTATCACGAATCCTGGAATCTTGTAGAACTCAATTTCTGTAATAATTGGACACAGACACCAATTCCAAAGATATAAATTGTTAAATTTATTCAAAACCAAAGACTAAATGTAGCACTACACTAATTATACAAAAGGGAAAAGCTAATTAAAATTCAACTCTAGATCAACAAATCAAAGACAAATCACTTCCGTGACCAAATCAAAGACCATGGGATCGCATATGATAACACACAAATCGTTAAACAAAAAAGGTTATAAACACATTAACTACAATACCGGTTAGTAAGACGAAGGTGAGTCTCTCGTTAGTATTGTTAGTCAGACATTAAATAACTACGCAGGTTAGTATTTATGTCAGGTAACTTCTCGTGATATATATATCAGTCTCATTTACGTTTAGGTGCCGAGAAAGATCCTATCATTACTTGTTACCACAATTTCCCTTAACTGATTATTATTCAATGATCAAGGATAGGCAGGGCCACCAATAATCTAACGTCTATTGACTTGTGTCAATTTCAGACTAAACAGTTAAACAGGAATGAGAAGATATTTCTCGGGGTTGACAGATTTTATTTCTAAAATTATCAACAAAACAGTTTAATGCAACACACATTTATATTTAAGAAAACTAAATGATATTACACATTCAAGAGTTATGAATCACAGAATAACATTTCTAATTGATTTCTCAAATGTCATGAATCATGAACTCCAAACTGTTAAACTTATCTGAACTTCGTCGCAGAGAGGCCTCTCTGTCTTCGGGCTCAGATCACAGCACACGGCACATGGTCCGTGTGGTTTGGAACAAAGGCAGTGCGGTTCGGCTTTGTCCAAGAACTTCCACTCAGTCGATGCACCTGGAAGTTGGGGTTTCGCGAAATTAGAGTCTTTTCCAAACAGATTTTCCACTGGTTTGAAGGCTCCAAGGTTGTGCACAAAATCTTCTTTGTAAGCAGGGTTCCACCGTAGTTACTTGAAGACAAAGTCTTTGAGGAAAGCAGGGCCCTGTTCGTTCCAAGGGTCAAGTTTCTTAAGACTCAAATAGCTATTTAAATGACTGAACACTTTCATATACATTCGACTTACTCAATTGTCCAGCTGTAAAACTCCACTGATCAGGTGGGCACAGGCGGGCATGCGCAGTCTGTAAAGTTCTTTATTTAATAAAGTCCTTTAAAAGAATTCTTCGTACGGCTCAATCTCCTTCTCCCAGTTTAACTCTTCTGTTGCTGGCAAAGACTTGGTTGGTTTCTGGTTCCGGTTCGGGCAACAGAGCTACAGGTTGAGCTGTGGCAGCGAGTTACTGGTTCAGGTGAGAGAGAAAGAGAGAGAGAGAGAGAGAGAGAGAGAGAGAGAGAGAGAGAGAGAGAGAGACTGTGCACTGTTCCTTATAGTCTGTCAGATCAATAGGTGATTGGTTCTTGAGTTCTTGAGATTGGATTTCGGTTTCAGCCCCCAGTGTCCTAATGGAGGGGGGCTTGATTTATGACTGATGTCAATCCATGCCATCTTTTGGAAATGCCGGTTGGCCCGGGTTCGTAGCTCTATGTCGGGATTTCGGCTCTCGTCCACTTCAAAGAGTTTTTATCACCTACAGGCCCCTTTCTCCAGACATCTCATAGCAGGATTCAACCTATTTGGCCTCTTCTCGGTGCCATCCTCCCCAAAACTGTCACTTTGTCTCATTTGGCTTTGGTTTCCCCCCTCTGTGTTGAATAATCGGGCTCTAAATAGCCCCGGCGTTTCTCCTGCAGTTCTTCGTTCTTTCCACTGCTAGCGCTGCCTTTGTGAAGGCAGATGGTGCTTGTGAGAAGTCAACAGCGTGTCCACCGAAAAGGGTGTCTGACTCCTGGTTTTGGATCCGGAAGGGTTGATAACAGACCGAAACGGTTACAATATGATACTGCTTAGATTAACTGTGGATATGTATTGTGATCGTGCTCGGCTCAGGTGTGCATTCAGTCTGCACACAAAACATTTCGGTCGCGAAACGTCTAATCAAATCGAATAAAACGGCGGGGATAGCATGTTTGATCCGTGTGCTATTGTTTTTCAACAATTGTAATGCCCTTTGTAACGTTTAACCACTTCGTTAAATACAGCTTGTTATAGGATATTGTGAACTGAACCTATTTTGCTGTGAATTTATATTTACTGCGAATAGTTTATTGTGGCTGGTCTTGGTCTGTCTGCACTAAATAAATGATTTGTATCAAGGGATTATTTAGTTTGTCTGTGTACTATTTTACCTAACCACTAAGGGCCACTCCTTGCACTTCACACATTTGCCCTTTTAATTACTCCCTTACTGACATACTTTAACATGCAATGTGCATGTGATAATAGTTTTAGCAGCCTGTTGCCATTCAGGTGAGACAATACCTAGTAAATCCTTTTTTTTTTTTTTCATGTTGGTGCGCCGCGAAGGTTTTTGGTCTCAGCAAAGTGTGCCGTGGCATTACAATGCTTGGGAACCACTGGCTTGGCTTGTTGGGCATCCAGGTATGCACTGAGATTACGATCGGCACGATGATTGTCGTTCTCAGGAGAATTGTGTTTCTTTGCTGATCACGTTCTCTGTCGCTTTTTACACAGTTCTTACAAGTGGCACATTGGGGATGAGGAGCAGAGCATGCTGACACGCATAGCTGTGGACTTCTGCATGGCATGGGGCCACAGGTCATTCCAAGTATTTCAAGACGCCTGCAAATGTGTGGACACGTTGTGTTGGCCCAACCCTCACAGATTGTGCCAAGTCAAGTAGAGATGCATGTTGTGCTGTTCTAAAGTGACACATCGTCAACGGCAAAAACATCTCTAAGAGTTCCTGGCTTGACTTGCCTCTGGAAGACAACACTTGCCCAGGCTGGATATTGAAAAGGGTCACATGCATATGAGATGTTTGGCCAATGCGAGTTTTCCACAGCAAATCCGAATTTCCGGTGTTTTCTCCTTGTCCTCATGCAATTCCAATGGCTTGACATTTGGGAGCTCGTCAAAAAACCGATGTCAAACCATAATCACGCCTTCCTTCGAGCAGGAATTGAACCAGCGACCTAAGGATGCCCGCTGCCTGAAACCTACAGTCCTCCACTCTACCAACTGAGCTATCAAAGGGAAGCTTCTCACTGTCTTCCCCTGGCAGTCTCAGTGGCCGTGCAACGCCAAGAAGCACCGTGGCTTGGCTCAGTGGTTTTCAACCCGTGTGCCGTGAGGACTACCCAATTGTGTCGTGAGATTTTTATCCCCTGAAAAATATTATGTCATTTTGTTTGGTCAACTTCATAAATCTTGTATCAAATCAAACTTATTCAAATGTGTGAAAATATTACATTTATACATCACCTGTAGAAAGCGTTTCATAACTGAAATTTTGTGTTTGCCGGACTGAACGCACACCTACACTGAGTTGCAGTGCTATCAGTTGTATCGTAAGGTACACTTATAAATTTCAATTTAAGAAGTGAATTTATAGTATCACCTTATCACGAATCCTGGAATCTTGTAGAACTCAATTTCTGTAATAATTGGACACAGACACCAATTCCAAAGATATAAATTGTTAAATTTATTCAAAACCAAAGACTAAATGTAGCACTACACTAATTATACAAAAGGGAAAAGCTAATTAAAATTCAACTCTAGATCAACAAATCAAAGACAAATCACTTCCGTGACCAAATCAAAGACCATGGGATCGCATATGATAACACACAAATCGTTAAACAAAAAAGGTTATAAACACATTAACTACAATACCGGTTAGTAAGACGAAGGTGAGTCTCTCGTTAGTATTGTTAGTCAGACATTAAATAACTACGCAGGTTAGTATTTATGTCAGGTAACTTCTCGTTATATATATATCAGTCTCATTTACGTTTAGGTGCCGAGAAAGATCCTATCATTACTTGTTACCACAATTTCCCTTAACTGATTATTATTCAATGATCAAGGATAGGCAGGGCCACCAATAATCTAACGTCTATTGACTTGTGTCAATTTCAGACTAAACAGTTAAACAGGAATGAGAAGATATTTCTCGGGGTTGACAGATTTTATTTCTAAAATTATCAACAAAACAGTTTAATGCAACACACATTTATATTTAAGAAAACTAAATGATATTACACATTCTAGAGTTATGAATCACAGAATAACATTTCTAACTGATTTCTCAAATGTCATGAATCATGAACTCCAAACTGTTAAACTTATCTGAACTTCGTCGCAGAGAGGCCTCTCTGTCTTCGGGCTCAGATCACAGCACACGGCACATGGTCCGTGTGGTTTGGAACAAAGGCAGTGCGGTTCGGCTTTGTCCGAGAACTTCCACTCAGTCGATGCACCTGGAAGTTGGGGTTTCGCGAAATTAGAGTCTTTTCCAAACAGATTTTCCACTGGTTTGAAGGCTCCAAGGTTGTGCACAAAATCTTCTTTGTAAGCAGGGTTCCACCGTAGTTACTTGAAGACAAAGTCTTTGAGGAAAGCAGGGCCCTGTTCGTTCCAAGGGTCAAGTTTCTTAAGACTCAAATAGCTATTTAAATGACTGAACACTTTCATATACATTCGACTTACTCAATTGTCCAGCTGTAAAACTCCACTGATCAGGTGGGCACAGGCGGGCATGCGCAGTCTGTAAAGTTCTTTATTTAATAAAGTCCTTTAAAAGAATTCTTCGTACGGCTCAATCTCCTTCTCCCAGTTTAACTCTTCTGTTGCCGGCAAAGACTTGGTTGGTTTCTGGTTCCGGTTTGGGCAACAGAGCTACAGGTTGAGCTGTGGCAGCAAGTTACTGGTTCAGGTGAGAGAGAAAGAGAGAGAGAGAGAGAGAGAGAGAGAGACTGTGCACTGTTCCTTATAGTCTGTCAGATCAATAGGTGATTGGTTCTTGAGTTCTTGAGATTGGATTTCGGTTTCAGCCCCCAGTGTCCTAATGGAGGGGGGCTTGATTTATGACTGATGTCAATCCATGCCATCTTTTGGAAATGCCGGTTGGCCCGGGTTCGTAGCTCTATGTCGGGATTTCGGCTCTCGTCCACTTCAAAGAGTTTTTATCACCTACAGGCCCCTTTCTCCAGACATCTCATAGCAGGATTCAACCTATTTGGCCTCTTCTCGGTGCCATCCTCCCCAAAACTGTCACTTTGTCTCATTTGGCTTTGGTTTCCCCCCTCTGTGTTGAATAATCGGGCTCTAAATAGCCCCGGCGTTTCTCCTGCAGTTCTTCGTTCTTTCCACTGCTAGCGCTGCCTTTGTGAAGGCAGATGGTGCTTGTGAGAAGTCAACAGCGTGTCCACCGAAAAGGGTGTCTGACTCCTGGTTTTGGATCCGGAAGGGTTGATAACAGACCGAAACGGTTACAATATGATACTGCTTAGATTAACTGTGGATATGTATTGTGATCGTGCTCGGCTCAGGTGTGCGTTCCGTCTGCACACAAAACATTTCGGTCGCGAAACGTCTAATCGAATCGAATAAAACGGCGGGGATAGCATGTTTGATCCGTGTGCTATTGTTTTTCAACAATTGTAATGCCCTTTGTAACGTTTAACCACTTCGTAACATACAGCTTGTTATAGGATATTGTGAACTGAACCTATTTTGCTGTGAATTTATATTTACTGCGAATAGTTTATTGTGGCTGGTCTTGGTCTGTCTGCACTAAATAAATGATTTGTATCAAGGGATTATTTAGTTTGTCTGTGTAATTTTTTACCTAACCACTAAGGGCCACTCCTTGCACTTCACACATTTGCCCTTTTAATTACTCCCTTACTGACATACTTTAACATGCAATGTGCGTGTGATATTAGTTTTAGCAGCCTGTTGCCATTCAGGTGAGACAATACCTAGTAAATCCTTTTTTTTTTTTTTCATGTTGGTGCGCCGCGAAGGTTTTTGGTCTCAGCAAAGTGTGCCGTGGCATTACAACGCTTGGGAACCACTGGCTTGGCTTGTTGGGCATCCAGGTATGCACTGAGATTACGATCGGCACGATGATTGTCGTTCTCAGGAGAATTGTGTTTCTTTGCTGATCACGTTCTCTGTCGCTTTTTACACAGTTCTTACAAGTGGCACATTGGGGATGAGGAGCAGAGCATGCTGACACGCATAGCTGTGGACTTCTGCATGGCATGGGGCCACAGGTCATTCCAAGTATTTCAAGACGCCTACAAATGTGTGGACACGTTGTGTTGGCCCAACCCTCACAGATTGTGCCAAGTCAAGTAGAGATGCATGTTGTGCTGTTCTAAAGTGACACGTCGTCAACGGCAAAAACATCTCTCAGAGTTCCTGGCTTGACTTGCCTCTGGAAGACAACACTTGCCCAGGCTGGATATTTGCCGAAAGAAGCAAAGAGGACTAGACACCTTGTCTAGACGCAACTGCATATTTCATTGTCACCTGGAAGGCCATCCAGGCTTTTCACCATTATGGCCCTCGGTCAACAAGGCGCCCAAACAGGGACTCGAACCCTGGACCCTCAGATTAAAAGTCTGATGCTCTACCGGCTGAGCTACCCGGGCTTCAGTGAAGTGCTTTACAATGTGTTGGCTTCATGATTGTTCCAGACCGCTTTCTGGCCGGTTTAGAAAACTGGGCTCAGGGTGAAAAGGGTCACATGCATATGAGATGTTTGGGCAATGCGAGTTTTCCACTGCAAATCCGAATTTCCGGTGTTTTCTCCTTGTCCTCATGCAATTCCAATGGCTTGACATTTGGGAGCTCGTCCAAAACCGATGTCAAACCATAATCACGCCTTCCTTCGAGCGACCTAAGGATGCCCGCTGCCTGAAACCTACAGTCCTCCGCTCTACCAACTGAGCTATCGAAGGGAAACTTCTCAACGTCTTCCCCTGGCAGTCTCAGTGGCCGTGCAAAGCCAAGAAGCACCGTGGCTTGGCTCAGTGGTTTTCAACCCGTGTGCCGTGAGGACTACCCAATTGTGTCGTGAGATTTTTATCCCCTGAAAAATATTATGTCATTTTGTTTGGTCAACTTCATAAATCTTGTATCAAATCAAACTTATTCAAATGTGTGAAAATATTACATTTATACATCACCTGTAGAAAGCGTTTCATAACTGAAATGTTGTGTTTGCCGGACTGAACGCACACCTACACTGAGTTGCAGTGCTATCAGTTGTATCGTAAGGTACACTTATAAATTTCAATTTAAGAAGTGAATTTATAGTATCACCTTATCACGAATCCTGGAATCTTGTAGAACTCAATTTCTGTGATAATTGGACACAGACACCAATTCCAAAGATATAAATTGTTAAATTTATTCAAAAACAAAGACTAAATGTAGCACTACACTAATTATACAAAAGGGAAAAGCTAATTAAAATTCAACTCTAGATCAACAAATCAAAGACAAATCACTTCCGTGACCAAATCAAAGACCATGGGATCGCATATGATAACACACAAATCGTTAAACAAAAAAGGTTATAAACACATTAACTACAATACCGGTTAGTAAGACGAAGGTGAGTCTCTCGTTAGTATTGTTAGTCAGACATTAAATAACTACGCAGGTTAGTATTTATGTCAGGTAACTTCTCGTTATATATATATCAGTCTCATTTACGTTTAGGTGCCGAGAAAGATCCTATCGTTACTTGTTACCACAATTTCCCTTAACTGATTATTATTCAATGATCATGGATAGGCAGGGACACCAATTATCTAACGTCTATTGACTTGTGTCAATTTCAGACTAAACAGTTAAACAGGAATGAGAAGATATTTCTCGGGGTTGACAGATTTTATTTCTAAAATTATCAACAAAACAGTTTAATGCAACACACATTTATATTTAAGAAAACTAAATGATATTACACATTCTAGAGTTATGAATCACAGAATAACATTTCTAATTGATTTCTCAAATGTCATGAATCATGAACTCCAAACTGTTAAACTTATCTGAACTTCGTCGCAGAGAGGCCTCTCTGTCTTCGGGCTCAGATCACAGCACACGGCACATGGTCCGTGTGGTTTGGAACAAAGGCAGTGCGGTTCGGCTTTGTCCAAGAACTTCCACTCAGTCGATGCACCTGGAAGTTGGGGTTTCGCGAAATTAGAGTCTTTTCCAAACAGATTTTCCACTGGTTTGAAGGCTCCAAGGTTGTGCACAAAATCTTCTTTGTAAGCAGGGTTCCACCGTAGTTACTTGAAGACAAAGTCTTTGAGGAAAGCAGGGCCCTGTTCGTTCCAAGGGTCAAGTTTCTTAAGACTCAAATAGCTATTTAAATGACTGAACACTTTCATATACATTCGACTTACTCAATTGTCCAGCTGTAAAACTCCACTGATCAGGTGGGCACAGGCGGGCATGCGCAGTCTGTAAAGTTCTTTATTTAATAAAGTCCTTTAAAAGAATTCTTCGTACGGCTCAATCTCCTTCTCCCAGTTTAACTCTTCTGTTGCCGGCAAAGACTTGGTTGGTTTCTGGTTCCGGTTCGGGCAACAGAGCTACTGGTTGAACTGTGGCAGCGAGTTACTGGTTCAGGTGAGAGAGAAAGAGAGAGAGAGAGAAAGAGAGAGAGAGAGAGAGAGAGAGACTGTGCACTGTTCCTTATAGTCTGTCAGATCAATAGGTGATTGGTTCTTGAGTTCTTGAGATTGGATTTCGGTTTCAGCCCCCAGTGTCCTAATGGAGGGGGGCTTGATTTATGACTGATGTCAATCCATGCCATCTTTTGGAAATGCCGGTTGGCCCGGGTTCGTAGCTCTATGTCGGGATTTCGGCTCTCGTCCACTTCAAAGAGTTTTTATCACCTACAGGCCCCTTTCTCCAGACATCTCATAGCAGGATTCAACCTATTTGGCCTCTTCTCGGTGCCATCCTCCCCAAAACTGTCACTTTGATGCAAACCAGTTCCAAGCTGATGAGCAAAGGAAATCTGATAACTTTGGGGGTGGAGAGGTCTTCTTTAGATCAGTGCTTCAGCTCAGAGCCCAAATGCTCTTATCAAAATACACCCAACATAATGCTACACAGTGGAACTGCAAGGCAATTGATTAAAGGGACATGTGGTGAATTCCTTTTTATCTTTATACTGTTGTTGGATGTCTCCTGTTCCTCTAAGTCTCATTTGGCCTTGGTTTTCCCCCTCTGTGTTGAATAATCGGGCTCTAAATAGCCCCGGCGTTTCTCCTGCAGTTCTTCGTTCTTTCCACTGCTAGCGCTGCCTTTGTGCAGCTTGTTATAGGATATTGTGAACTGAACCTATTTTGCTGTGAATTTATATTTACTGCGAATAGTTTATTGTGGCTGGTCTTGGTCTGTCTGCACTAAATAAATGATATGTATCAAGGGATTATTTAGTTTGTCTGTGTACTTTTTTACTTAACCACTAAGGGCCACTCCTTGCACTTCACACATTTGCCCTTTTAATTACTCCCTTACTGACATACTTTAACATGCAATGTGCGTGTGATAATAGCTTTAGCAGCCTGTTGCCATTCAGGTGAGACAATACCTAGTAAATCCTTTTTTTTTTTTTTCATGTTGGTGCGCCGCGAAGGTTTTTGGTCTCAGCAAAGTGTGCCGTGGCATTACAACGCTTGGGAACCACTGGCTTGGCTTGTTGGGCATCCAGGTATGCACTGAGATTACGATCGGCACGATGATTGTCGTTCTCAGGAGAATTGTGTTTCTTTGCTGATCACGTTCTCTGTCGCTTTTTATACAGTTCTTACAAGTAGCACATTGGGGATGAGGAGCAGAGCATGCTGACACGCATAGCTGTGGACTTCTGCATGGCATGGGGCCACAGGTCATTCCAAGTATTTCAAGACGCCTGCAAATGTGTGGACACGTTGTGTTGGCCCAACCCTCACAGATTGTGCCAAATCAAGTAGAGATGCATGTTGTGCTGTTCTAAAGTGACACGTCGTCAACGGCAAAAACATCTCTCAGAGTTCCTGGCTTGACTTGCCCAGGCTGGATATTTGCCGAAAGAAGCAAAGAGGACTAGACACCTTGCATAGACGCAACTGCATATTTCATTGTCACCTGGAAGGCCATCCAGGCTTTTCACCATCATGGCCCTCGGTCAACAAGGCGCCCGAACAGGGACTCGAACCCTGGACCCTCAGATTAAAAGTCTGATGCTCTACCGGCTGAGCTACCCGGGCTTCAGTGAAGTGCTTCACAATGTGTTGGCTTCATGATTGTTCCAGACCGCTTTCTGGCCGGTTTAGAAAACTGGGCTCAGGGTGAAAAGGGTCACATGCATATGAGATGTTTGGGCAATGCGAGTTCTCCACAGCAAATCCGAATTTCCGGTGTTTTCTCCTTGTCCTCATGCAATTCCAATGGCTTGACATTTGGGAGCTCGTCCAAAACCGATGTCAAGCCATAATCACGCCTTCCTTCGAGCCGGAATTGAACCAGCGACCTAAGGATGCCCGCTGTCTGAAACCTACAGTCCTCCGCTCTACCAACTGAGCTATCGAAGGGAAGCTTCTCACCGTCTTCCCCTGGCAGTCTCAGTGGCCGTGCAAAGCCAAGAAGCACCGTGGCTTGGCTCAGTGGTTTTCAACCCGTGTGCCGTGAGGACTACCCAATTGTGTCGTGAGATTTTTATCCCCTGAAAAATATTATGTCATTTTGTTTGGTCAACTTCATAAATCTTGTATCAAATCAAACTTATTCAAATGTGTGAAAATATTACATTTATACATCACCTGTAGAAAGCGTTTCATAACTGAAATGTTGTGTTTGCCGGACTGAACGCACACCTACACTGAGTTGCAGTGCTATCAGTTGTATCGTAAGGTACACTTATAAATTTCAATTTAAGAAGTGAATTTATAGTATCACCTTATCACGAATCCTGGAATCTTGTAGAACTCAATTTCTGTAATAATTGGACACAGACACCAATTCCAAAGATATAAATTGTTAAATTTATTCAAAAACAAAGACTAAATGTAGCACTACACTAATTATACAAAAGGGAAAAGCTAATTAAAATTCAACTCTAGATCAACAAATCAAAGACAAATCACTTCCGTGACCAAATCAAAGACCATGGGATCGCATATGATAACACACAAATCGTTAAACAAAAAAGGTTATAAACACATTAACTACAATACCGGTTAGTAAGACGAAGGTGAGTCTCTCGTTAGTATTGTTAGTCAGACATTAAATAACTACGCAGGTTAGTATTTATGTCAGGTAACTTCTCGTTATATATATATCAGTCTCATTTACGTTTAGGTGCCGAGAAAGATCCTATCGTTACTTGTTACCACAATTTCCCTTAACTGATTATTATTCAATGATCATGGATAGGCAGGGACACCAATTATCTAACGTCTATTGACTTGTGTCAATTTCAGACTAAACAGTTAAACAGGAATGAGAAGATATTTCTCGGGGTTGACAGATTTTATTTCTAAAATTATCAACAAAACAGTTTAATGCAACACACATTTATATTTAAGAAAACTAAATGATATTACACATTCTAGAGTTATGAATCACAGAATAACATTTCTAATTGATTTCTCAAATGTCATGAATCATGAACTCCAAACTGTTAAACTTATCTGAACTTCGTCGCAGAGAGGCCTCTCTGTCTTCGGGCTCAGATCACAGCACACGGCATATGGTCCGTGTGGTTTGGAACAAAGGCAGTGCGGTTCGGCTTTGTCCAAGAACTTCCACTCAGTCGATGCACCTGGAAATTGGGGTTTCGCGAAATTAGAGTCTTTTCCAAACAGATTTTCCACTGGTTTGAAGGCTCCAAGGTTGTGCACAAAATCTTCTTTGTAAGCAGGGTTCCACCGTAGTTACTTGAAGACAAAGTCTTTGAGGAAAGCAGGGCCCTGTTCGTTCCAAGGGTCAAGTTTCTTAAGACTCAAATAGCTATTTAAATGACTGAACACTTTCATATACATTCGACTTACTCAATTGTCCAGCTGTAAAACTCCACTGATCAGGTGGGCACAGGCGGGCATGCGCAGTCTGTAAAGTTCTTTCTTTAATATAGTCCTTTAATAGAATTCTTCGTACGGCTCAATCTACTTCTCCCAGTTTAACTCTTCTGTTGCCGGCAAAGACTTGGTTGGTTTCTGGTTCTGGTTCGGGCAACAGAGCTACAGGTTGAGCTGTGGCAGCGAGTTACTGGTTCAGGTGAGAGAGAAAGAGAGAGAGAGAGAGAGAGACTGTGCACTGTTCCTTATAGTCTGTCAGATCAGTAGGTGATTGGTTCTTGAGTTCTTGAGATTGGATTTCGGTTTCAGCCCCCAGTGTCCTAATGGAGGGGGGCTTGATTTATGACTGATGTCAATCCATGCCATCATTTGGAAATGCCGGTTGGCCCGGGTTCGTAGCTCTATGTCGGGATTTCGGCTCTCGTCCACTTCAAAGAGTTTTTATCACCTACAGGCCCCTTTCTCCAGACATCTCATAGCAGGATTCAACCTATTTGGCCTCTTCTCGGTGCCATCCTCCCCAAAACTGTCACTTTGATGCAAACCAGTTCCAAGCTGATGAGCAAAGGAAATCTGATAACTTTGGGGGTGGAGAGGTCTTCTTTAGATCAGTGCTTCAGCTCAGAGCCCAAATGCTCTTATCAAAATACACCCAACATAACGCTACACAGTGGAACTGCAAGGCAATTGATTAAAGGGACATGTGGTGAATTCCTTTTCATCTTTATACTGTTGTTGGATGTCTCCTGTTCCTCTAAGTCTCATTTGGCTTTGGTTTCCCCCCTCTGTGTTGAATAATCGGGCTCTAAATAGCCCCGGCGTTTCTTCTGCAGTTCTTCGTTCTTTCCACTGCTAGCGCTGCCTTTGTGAAGGCAGATGGTGCTTGTGAGAAGTCAACAGCATGTCCACCGAAAAGGGTGTCTGACTCCTGGTTTTGGATCCGGAAGGGTTGATAACAGACCGAAATGGTTACAATATGATACTGCTTAGATTAACTGTGGATATGTATTGTGATCGTGCTCGGCTCAGGTGTGCGTTCAGTCTGCACACAAAACATTTCGGTCGCGAAACGTCTAATCAAATCGAATAAAATGGCGGGGATAGCATGTTTGATCCGTGTGCTATTGTTTTTCAACAATTGTAATGCCCTTTGTAACGTTTAACTACTTCGTTAAATACAGCTTGTTATAGGATATTGTGAACTGAACCTATTTTGCTGTGAATTTATATTTACTGCGAATAGTTTATTGTGGCTGGTCTTGGTCTGTCTGCACTAAATAAATGATTTGTATCAAGGGATTATTTAGTTTGTCTGTGTACTTTTTTACCTAACCACTAAGGGCCACTCCTTGCACTTCACACATTTGCCCTTTTAATTACTCCCTTACTGACATACTTTAACATGCAATGTGCGTGTGATAATAGTTTTAGCAGCCTGTTGCCATTCAGATGAGACAATACCTAGTAAATCCTTTTTTTTTTTTTTCATGTTGGTGCGCCGCGAAGGTTTTTGGTCTCAGCAAAGTGTGCCGTGGCATTACAACGCTTGGGAACCACTGGCTTGGCTTGTTGGGCATCCAGGTATGCACTGAGATTACGATCGGCACGATGATTGTCGTTCTCAGGAGAATTGTGTTTCTTTGCTGATCATGTTCTCTGTCGCTTTTTACAAAGTTCTTACAAGTGGCACATTGGGGATGAAGAGCAGAGCATGCTGACACGCATAGCTGTGGACTTCTGCATGGCATGGGGCCACAGGTCATTCCAAGTATTTCAAGACGCCTGCAAATGTGTGGACACGTTGTGTTGGCCCAACCCTCACAGATTGTGCCAAGTCAAGTAGAGATGCATGTTGTGCTGTTCTAAAGTGACACGTCGTCAACGGCAAAAACATCTCTCAGAGTTCCTGGCTTGACTTGCCTCTGGAAGACAACACTTGCCCAGGCAGGATATTTGCCGAAAGAAGCAAAGAGGACTAGACACCTTGCCTAGACACAACTGCATATTTCATTGTCACCTGGAAGGCCATCCAGGCTTTTCACCATCACGGCCCTCGGTCAACAAGGCACCCGAACAGGGACTCGAACCCTGGACCCTCAGATTAAAAGTCTGATGCTCTACCGGCTGAGCTACCCGGGCTTCAGTGAAGTGCTTCACAATGTGTTGGCTTCATGATTGTTCCAGACCGCTTTCTGGCCGGTTTAGAAAACTGGGCTCAGGGTCACATGCATATGAGATGTTTGGGCAATGCGAGTTCTCCACAGCAAATCCGAATTTCCGGTGTTTTCTCCTTGTCCTCATGCAATTCCAATGGCTTGACATTTGGGAGCTCGTCCAAAACCGATGTCAAACCATAATCACGCCTTCCTTCGAGCCGGAATTGAACCAGCGACCTAAGGATGCCCGCTGTCTGAAACCTACAGTCCTCCGCTCTACCAACTGAGCTATCGAAGGGAAGCTTCTCACCGTCTTCCCCTGGCAGTCTCAGTGGCCGTGCAAAGCCAAGAGGCACCGTGGCTTGGCTCAGTGGTTTTCAACCCGTGTGCCGTGAGGACTACCCAATTGTGTCGTGAGATTTTTATCCCCTGAAAAATATTATGTCATTTTGTTTGGTCAACTTCATAAATCTTGTATCAAATCAAACTTATTCAAATGTGTGAAAATATTACATTTATACATCACCTGTAGAAAGCGTTTCATAACTGAAATGTTGTGTTTGCCGGACTGAACGCACACCTACACTGAGTTGCAGTGCTATCAGTTGTATCGTAAGGTACACTTATAAATTTCAATTTAAGAAGTGAATTTATAGTATCACCTTATCACGAATCCTGGAATCTTGTAGAACTCAATTTCTGTGATAATTGGACACAGACACCAATTCCAAAGATATAAATTGTTAAATTTATTCAAAAACAAAGACTAAATGTAGCACTACACTAATTATACAAAAGGGAAAAGCTAATTAAAATTCAACTCTAGATCAACAAATCAAAGACAAATCACTTCCGTGACCAAATCAAAGACCATGGGATCGCATATGATAACACACAAATCGTTAAACAAAAAAGGTTATAAACACATTAACTACAATACCGGTTAGTAAGACGAAGGTGAGTCTCTCGTTAGTATTGTTAGTCAGACATTAAATAACTACGCAGGTTAGTATTTATGTCAGGTAACTTCTCGTTATATATATATCAGTCTCATTTACGTTTAGGTGCCGAGAAAGATCCTATCATTACTTGTTACCACAATTTCCCTTAACTGATTATTATTCAATGATCAAGGATAGGCAGGGCCACCAATAATCTAACGTCTATTGACTTGTGTCAATTTCAGACTAAACAGTTAAACAGGAATGAGAAGATATTTCTCGGGGTTGACAGATTTTATTTCTAAAATTATCAACAAAACAGTTTAATGCAACACACATTTATATTTAAGAAAACTAAATGATATTACACATTCTAGAGTTTTGAATCACAGAATAACATTTCTAATTGATTTCTCAAATGTCATGAATCATGAACTCCAAACTGTTAAACTTATCTGAACTTCGTCGCAGAGAGGCCTCTCTGTCTTCGGGCTCAGATCACAGCACACGGCACATGGTCCGTGTGGTTTGGAACAAAGGCAGTGCGGTTCGGCTTTGTCCAAGAACTTCCACTCAGTCGATGCACCTGGAAATTGGGGTTTCGCGAAATTAGAGTCTTTTCCAAACAGATTTTCCACTGGTTTGAAGGCTCCAAGGTTGTGCACAAAATCTTCTTTGTAAGCAGGGTTCCACCGTAGTTACTTGAAGACAAAGTCTTTGAGGAAAGCAGAGCCCTGTTCGTTCCAAGGGTCAAGTTTCTTAAGACTCAAATAGCTATTTAAATGACTGAACACTTTCATATACATTCGACTTACTCAATTGTCCAGCTGTAAAACTCCACTGATCAGGTGGGCACAGGCGGGCATGCGCAGTCTGTAAAGTTCTTTATTTAATAAAGTCCTTTAAAAGAATTCTTCGTACGGCTCAATCTCCTTCTCCCAGTTTAACTCTTCTGTTGCCGGCAAAGACTTGGTTGGTTTCTGGTTCCGGTTCGGGCAACAGAGCTACAGGTTGAGCTGTGGCAGCGAGTTACTGGTTCAGGTGAGAGAGAAAGAGAGAGAGAGAGATAGAGAGAGAGAGAGAGAGAGAGAGAGACTGTGCACTGTTCCTTATAGTCTGTCAGATCAATAGGTGATTGGTTCTTGAGTTCTTGAGATTAGATTTCGGTTTCAGCCCCCAGTGTCCTAATGGAGGGGGGCTTGATTTATGACTGATGTCAATCCATGCCATCTTTTGGAAATGCCGGTTGGCCCGGGTTCGTAGCTCTATGTCGGGATTTCGGCTCTCGTCCACTTCAAAGAGTTTTTATCACCTACAGGCCCCTTTCTCCAGACATCTCATAGCAGGATTCAACCTATTTGGCCTCTTCTCGGTGCCATCCTCCCCAAAACTGTCACTTTGATGCAAACCAGTTCCAAGCTGATGAGCAAAGGAAATCTGATAACTTTGGGGGTGGAGAGGTCTTCTTTAGATCAGTGCTTCAGCTCAGAGCCCAAATGCTCTTATCAAAATACACCCAACATAACGCTACACAGTGGAACTGCAAGGCAATTGATTAAAGGGACATGTGGTGAATTCCTTTTCATCTTTATACTGTTGTTGGATGTCTCCTGTTCCTCTAAGTCTCATTTGGCCTTGGTTTTCCCCCTCTGTGTTGAATAATCGGGCTCTAAATAGCCCCGGCGTTTCTCCTGCAGTTCTTCGTTCTTTCCACTGCTAGCGCTGCCTTTGTGCAGCTTGTTATAGGATATTGTGAACTGAACCTATTTTGCTGTGAATTTATATTTACTGCGAATAGTTTATTGTGGCTGGTCTTGGTCTGTCTGCACTAAATAAATGATTTGTATCAAGGGATTATTTAGTTTGTCTGTGTACTTTTTTACCTAACCACTAAGGGCCACTCCTTGCACTTCACACATTTGCCCTTTTAATTACTCCCTTACTGACATACTTTAACATGCAATGTGCGTGTGATAATAGTTTTAGCAGCCTGTTGCCATTCAGGTGAGACAATACCTAGTAAATCCTTTTTTTTTTTTTTCATGTTGGTGCGCCGCGAAGGTTTTTGGTCTCAGCAAAGTGTGCCGTGGCATTACAACGCTTGGGAACCACTGGCTTGGCTTGTTGGGCATCCAGGTATGCACTGAGATTACGATCGGCACGATGATTGTCGTTCTCAGGAGAATTGTGTTTCTTTGCTGATCATGTTCTCTGTCGCTTTTTACAAAGTTCTTACAAGTGGCACATTGGGGATGAGGAGCAGAGCATGCTGACACGCATAGCTGTGGACTTCTGCATGGCATGGGGCCACAGGTCATTCCAAGTATTTCAAGACGCCTGCAAATGTGTGGACACGTTGTGTTGGCCCAACCCTCACAGATTGTGCCAAGTCAAGTAGAGATGCATGTTGTGCTGTTCTAAAGTGACACGTCGTCAGAGTTCCTGGCTTGACTTGCCTCTGGAAGACAACACTTGCCCAGGCTGGATATTTGCCAAAAGAAGCAAAGAGGACTAGACAGCTTGCCTAGACGCAACTGCATATTTCATTGTCAACTGGAAGGCCATCCAGGCTTTTCACCATCAGGGCCCTCGGTCAACAAGGCACCCGAACAGGGACTCGAACCCTGGACCCTCAGATTAAAAGTCTGATGCTCTACCGGCTGAGCTACCCGGGCTTCAGTGAAGTGCTTCACAATGTGTGGGCTTCATGATTGTTCCAGACCGCTTTCTGGCCGGTTTAGAAAACTGGGCTCAGGGTGAAAAGGGTCACATGCATATGAGATGTTTGGGCAATGCGAGTTCTCCACAGCAAATCCGAATTTCCGGTGTTTTCTCCTTGTCCTCATGCAATTCCAATGGCTTGACATTTGGGAGCTCGTCCAAAACCGATGTCAAACCATAATCACGACTTCCTTCGAGCCGGAATTGAATCAGCGACCTAAGGATGCCCGCTGCCTGAAACCTACAGTCCTCCGTTCTACCAACTGAGCTATCGAAGGGAAGCTTCTCACCGTCTTCCCCTGGCAGTCTCAGTGGCCGTGCAAAGCCAAGAAGCACCGTGGCTTGGCTCAGTGGTTTTCAACCCGTGTGCCGTGAGGACTACCCAATTGTGTCGTGAGATTTTTATCCCCTGAAAAATATTATGTCATTTTGTTTGGTCAACTTCATAAATCTTGTATCAAATCAAACTTATTCAAATGTGTGAAAATATTACATTTATACATCACCTGTAGAAAGCGTTTCATAACTGAAATGTTGTGTTTGCCGGACTGAACGCACACCTACACTGAGTTGCAGTGCTATCAGTTGTATCGTAAGGTACACTTATAAATTTCAATTTAAGAAGTGAATTTATAGTATCACCTTATCACGAATCCTGGAATCTTGTAGAACTCAATTTCTGTAATAATTGGACACAGACACCAATTCCAAAGATATAAATTGTTAAATTTATTCAAAAACAAAGACTAAATGTAGCACTACACTAATTATACAAAAGGGAAAAGCTAATCAAAATTCAACTCTAGATCAACAAATCAAAGACAAATCACTTCCGTGACCAAATCAAAGACCATGGGATCGCATATGATAACACACAAATCGTTAAACAAAAAAGGTTATAAACACATTAACTACAATACCGGTTAGTAAGACGAAGGTGAGTCTCTCGTTAGTATTGTTAGTCAGACATTAAATAACTAGGCAGGTTAGTATTTATGTCAGGTAACTTCTCGTTATATATATATCAGTCTCATTTACGTTTAGGTGCCGAGAAAGATCCTATCGTTACTTGTTACCACAATTTCCCTTAACTGATTATTATTCAATGATCAAGGATAGGCAGGGCCACCAATAATCTAACGTCTATTGACTTGTGTCAATTTCAGACTAAACAGTTAAACAGGAATGAGAAGATATTTCTCAGGGTTGACAGATTTTATTTCTAAAATTATCAACAAAACAGTTTAATGCAACACATATTTATATTTAAGAAAACTAAATGATATTACACATTCTAGAGTTATGAATCACAGAATAACATTTCTAATTGATTTCTCAAATGTCATGAATCATGAACTCCAAACTGTTAAACTTATCTGAACTTCGTCGCAGAGAGGCCTCTCTGTCTTCGGGCTCAGATCACAGCACACGGCACATGGTCCGTGTGGTTTGGAACAAAGGCAGTGCGGTTCGGCTTTGTCCAAGAACTTCCACTCAGTCGATGCACCTGGAAGTTGGGGTTTCGCGAAATTAGAGTCTTTTCCAAACAGATTTTCCACTGGTTTGAAGGCTCCAAGTTTGTGCACAAAATCTTCTTTGTAAGCAGGGTTCCACCGTAGTTACTTGAAGCAAAGTCTTTGAGGAAATCAGGGCCCTGTTCGTTCCAAGGGTCAAGTTTCTTAAGACTCAAATAGCTATTTAAATGACTGAACACTTTCATATACATTCGACTTACTCAATTGTCCAACTGTAAAACTCCACTGATCAGGTGGGCACAGGCGGGCATGCGCAGTCTGTAAAGTTCTTTATTTAATAAAGTCCTTTAAAAGAATTCTTCGTACGGCTCAATCTCCTTCTCCCAGTTTAACTCTTCTGTTGCCGGCAAAGACTTGGTTGGTTTCTGGTTCTGGTTCGGGCAACAGAGCTACAGGTTGAGCTGTGGCAGCGAGTTACTGGTTCAGGTGAGAGAGAAAGAGAGAGAGAGAGAGAGAGAGAGAGAGAGAGACTGTGCACTGTTCCTTATAGTCTGTCAGATCAATAGGTGATTGGTTCTTGAGTTCTTGAGATTGGATTTCGGTTTCAGCCCCCAGTGTCCTAATGGAGGGGGGCTTGATTTATGACTGATGTCAATCCATGCCATCTTTTGGAAATGCCGGTTGGCCCGGGTTCGTAGCTCTATGTCGGGATTTCGGCTCTCGTCCACTTCAAAGAGTTTTTATCACCTACAGGCCCCTTTCTCCAGACATCTCATAGCAGGATTCAACCTATTTGGCCTCTTCTCGGTGCCATCCTCCCCAAAACTGTCACTTTGATGCAAACCAGTTCCAAGCTGATGAGCAAAGGAAATCTGATAACTTTGGGGGTGGAGAGGTCTTCTTTAGATCAGTGCTTCAGCTCAGAGCCCAAATGCTCTTATCAAAATACACCCAACATAACGCTACACAGTGGAACTGCAAGGCAATTGATTAAAGGGACATGTGGTGAATTCCTTTTTATCTTTATACTGTTGTTGGATGTCTCCTGTTCCTCTAAGTCTCATTTGGCCCTGGTTTTCCCCCTCTGTGTTGAATAATCGGGCTCTAAATAGCCCCGGCGTTTCTCCTGCAGTTCTTCGTTCTTTCCACTGCTAGCGCTGCCTTTGTGCAGCTTGTTATAGGATATTGTGAACTGAACCTATTTTGCTGTGAATTTATATTTACTGCGAATAGTTTATTGTGGCTGGTCTTGGTCTGTCTGCACTAAATAAATTATTTGTATCAAGGGATTATTTAGTTTGTCTGTGTACTTTTTTACCTAACCACTAAGGGCCACTCCTTGCACTTCACACATTTGCCCTTTTAATTACTCCCTTACTGACATACTTTAACATGCAATGTGCGTGTGATAATAGTTTTAGCAGCCTGTTGCCATTCGAGACACACACGAGATTACGATCGGCACGATGATTGTCGTTCTCAGGAGAATTGTGTTTCTTTGCTGATCATGTTCTCTGTCGCTTTTTACAAAGTTCTTACAAGTGGCACATTGGGGATGAGGAGCAGAGCATGCTGACACGCATAGCTGTGGACTTCTGCATGGCATGGGGCCACAGGTCATTCCAAGTATTTCAAGACGCCTGCAAATGTGTGGACACGTTGTATTGGCCCAACCCTCACAGATTGTGCCAAGTCAAGTAGAGATGGATGTTGTGCTGTTCTAAAGTGACACGTCGTCAACGGCAAAAACATCTCTCAGAGTTCCTGGCTTGACTTGCCTCTGGAAGACAACACTTGCCCAGGCTGGATATTTGCCGAAAGAAGCAAACAGGACTAGACACCTTGCCTAGACGCAACTGCATATTTCATTGTCACCTGGAAGGCCATCCAGGCTTTTCACCATCATGGCCCTCGGTCAACAAGGCACCCGAACAGGGACTCGAACCCTGGACCCTCAGATTAAAAGTCTGATGCTCTACCGGCTGAGCTACCCGGGCTTCAGTGAAGTGCTTCACAATGTGTTGGCTTCATGATTGTTCCAGACCGCTTTCTGGCCGGTTTAGAAAACTGGGCTCAGGGTGAAAAGGGTCACATGCATATGAGATGTTTGGGCAATGCGAGTTCTCCACAGCAAATCCGAATTTCCGGTGTTTTCTCCTTGTCCTCATGCAATTCCAATGGCTTGACATTTGGGAGCTCGTCCAAAACCGATGTCAAACCATAATCACGCCTTCCTTCGAGCCGGAATTGAACCAGCGACCTAAGGATGCCCGCTGCCTGAAACCTACAGTCCTCCGCTCTACCTACTGAGCTATCGAAGGGAAGCTTCTCACCATCTTCCCCTGGCAGTCTCAGTGGCCGTGCAAAGCCAAGAAGCACCGTGGCTTGGCTCAGTGGTTTTCAACCCGTGTGCCGTGAGGACTACCCAATTGTGTCGTGAGATTTTTATCCCCTGAAAAATATTATGTCATTTTGTTTGGTCAACTTCATAAATCTTGTATCAAATCAAACTTATTCAAATGTGTGAAAATATTACATTTATACATCACCTGTAGAAAGCGTTTCATAACTGAAATGTTGTGTTTGCCGGACTGAACGCACACCTACACTGAGTTGCAGTGCTATCTGTTGCATCGTAAGGTACACTTATAAATTTCAATTTAAGAAGTGAATTTATAGTATCACCTTATCACGAATCCTGGAATCTTGTAGAACTCAATTTCTGTAATAATTGGACACAGACACCAATTCCAAAGATATAAATTGTTAAATTTATTCAAAAACAAAGACTAAATGTAGCACTACACTAATTATACAAAAGGGAAAAGCTAATCAAAATTCAACTCTAGATCAACAAATCAAAGACAAATCACTTCCGTGACCAAATCAAAGACCATGGGATCGCATATGATAACACACAAATCGTTAAACAAAAAAGGTTATAAACACATTAACTACAATACCGGTTAGTAAGACGAAGGTGAGTCTCTCGTTAGTATTGTTAGTCAGACATTAAATAACTACGCAGGTTAGTATTTATGTCAGGTAACTTCTCGTTATATATATATCAGTCTCATTTACGTTTAGGTGCCGAGAAAGATCCTATCGTTACTTGTTACCACAATTTCCCTTAACTGATTATTATTCAATGATCAAGGATAGGCAGGGCCACCAATAATCTAACGACTATTGACTTGTGTCAATTTCAGACTAAACAGTTAAACAGGAATGAGAAGATATTTCTCGGGGTTGACAGATTTTATTTCTAAAATTATCAACAAAACAGTTTAATGCAACACAAATTTATATTTAAGAAAACTAAATGATATTACACATTCTAGAGTTATGAATCACAGAATAACATTTCTAATTGATTTCTCAAATGTCATGAATCATGAACTCCAAACTGTTAAACTTATCTGAACTTCGTCGCAGAGAGGCCTCTCTGTCTTCGGGCTCAGATCACAGCACACGGCACATGGTCCGTGTGGTTTGGAACAAAGGCAGTGCGGTTCAGCTTTGTCCAAGAACTTCCACTCAGTCGATGCACCTGGAAGTTGGGGTTTCGCGAAATTAGAGTCTTTTCCAAACAGATTTTCCACTGGTTTGAAGGCTCCAAGGTTGTGCACAAAATCTTCTTTGTAAGCAGGGTTCCACCGTAGTTACTTGAAGACAAAGTCTTTGAGGAAAGCAGGGCCCTGTTCGTTCCAAGGGTCAAGTTTCTTAAGACTCAAATAGCTATTTAAATGACTGAACACTTTCATATACATTCGACTTACTCAATTGTCCAGCTGTAAAACTCCACTGATCAGGTGGGCACAGGCGGGCATGCGCAGTCTGTAAAGTTCTTTATTTAATAAAGTCCTTTAAAAGAATTCTTCGTACGGCTCAATCTCCTTCTCCCAGTTTAACTCTTCTGTTGCCGGCAAAGACTTGGTTGGTTTCTGGTTCCGGTTCGGGCAACAGAGCTACAGGTTGAGCTGTGGCAGCGAGTTACTGGTTCAGGTGAGAGAGAAAGAGAGAGAGAGAGAGAGACTGTGCACTGTTCCTTATAGTCTGTCAGATCAATAGGTGATTGGTTCTTGAGTTCTTGAGATTGGATTTCGGTTTCAGCCCCCAGTGTCCTAATGGAGGGGGGCTTGATTTATGACTGATGTCAATCCATGCCATCTTTTGGAAATGCCGGTTGGCCCGGGTTCGTAGCTCTATGTCGGGATTTCGTCTCGTCCACTTCAAACAGTTTTTATCACCTACAGGCCCCTTTCTCCAGACATCTCATAGCAGGATTCAACCTATTTGGCCTCTTCTCGGTGCCATCCTCCCCAAAACTGTCACTTTGATGCAAACCAGTTCCAAGCTGATGAGCAAAGGAAATCTGATAACTTTGGGGGTGGAGAGGTCTTCTTTAGATCAGTGCTTCAGCTCAGAGCCCAAATGCTCTTATCAAAATACACCCAACATAACGCTACACAGTGGAACTGCAAGGCAATTGATTAAAGGGACATGTGGTGAATTCCTTTTTATCTTTATACTGTTGTCGGATGTCTCCTGTTCCTCTAAGTCTCATTTGGCCCTGGTTTTCCCCCTCTGTGTTGAATAATCGGGCTCTAAATAGCCCCGGCGTTTCTCCTGCAGTTCTTCGTTCTTTCCACTGCTAGCGCTGCCTTTGTGAAGGCAGATGGTGCTTGTGAGAAGTCAACAGGGTGTCCACCGAAAAGGGTGTCTGACTCCTGGTTTTGGATCCGGAAGGGTTGATAACAGACCGAAACGGTTACAATATGATACTGCTTAGATTAACTGTGGATATGTATTGTGATCATGCTCGGCTCAGGTGTGCGTTCAGTCTGCACACAAAACATTTCGGTCGCGAAACGTCTAATCAAATCGAATAAAACGGCGGGGATAGCATGTTTGATCCGTGTGCTATTGTTTTTCAACAATTGTAATGCCCTTTGTAACGTTTAACCACTTCGTTAAATACAGCTTGTTATAGGATATTGTGAACTGAACCTATTTTGCTGTGAATTTATATTTACTGCGAATAGTTTATTGTGTCTGGTCTTGGTCTGTCTGCACTAAATAAATTATTTGTATCAAGGGATTATTTAGTTTGTCTGTGTACTTTTTTACCTAACCACTAAGGGCCACTCCTTGCACTTCACACATTTGCCCTTTTAATTACTCCCTTACTGACATACTTTAACATGCAATGTGCGTGTGATAATAGTTTTAGCAGCCTGTTGCCATTCAGGTGAGACAATACCTAGTAAATCCTTTTTTTTTTTTTTCATGTTGGTGCGCCGCGAAGGTTTTTGGTCTCAGCAAAGTGTGCCGTGGCATTACAACGCTTGGGAACCACTGGCTTGGCTTGTTGGGCATCCAGGTATGCACTGAGATTACGATCGGCACGATGATTGTCGTTCTCAGGAGAATTGTGTTTCTTTGCTGATCACGTTCTCTGTCGCTTTTTACACAGTTCTTACAAGTGGCACATTGGGGATGAAGAGCAGAGCATGCTGACACGCATAGCTGTGGACTTCTGCATGGCATGGGGCCACAGGTCATTCCAAGTATTTCAAGACGCCTGCAAATGTGTGGACACGTTGTGTTGGCCCAACCCTCACAGATTGTGCCAAGTCAAGTAGAGATGCATGTTGTGCTGTTCTAAAGTGACACGTCGTCAACGGCAAAAACATCTCTCAGAGTTCCTGGCTTGACTTGCCTCTGGAAGACAACACTTGCCCAGGCTGGATATTTGCCGAAAGAAGCAAAGAGGACTAGACACCTTGCCTAGACGCAACTGCATATTTCATTGTCACCTGGAAGGCCATCCAGGCTTTTCACCATCATGGCCCTCGGTCAACAAGGCGCCCGAACACGGACTCGAACCCTGGACCCTCAGATTAAGAGTCTGATGCTCTAACACACAAATCGTTAAACAAAAAAGGTTATAAACACATTAACTACAATACCGGTTAGTAAGACGAAGGTGAGTCTCTCGTTAGTATTGTTAGTCAGACATTAAATAACTACGCAGGTTAGTATTTATGTCAGGTAACTTCTCGTTATATATATATCAGTCTCATTTACGTTTAGGTGCCGAGAAAGATCCTATCGTTACTTGTTACCACAATTTCCCTTAACTGATTATTATTCAATGATCAAGGATAGGCAGGGCCACCAATAATCTAACGTCTATTGACTTGTGTCAATTTCATACTAATCAGTTAAACAGGAATGAGAAGATATTTCTCGGGGTTGACAGATTTTATTTCTAAAATTATCAACAAAACAGTTTAATGCAACACACATTTATATTTAAGAAAACTAAATGATATTACACATTCTAGAGTTATGAATCACAGAATAACATTTCTAATTGATTTCTCAAATGTCATGAATCATGAACTCCAAACTGTTAAACTTATCTGAACTTCGTCGCAGAGAGGCCTCTCTGTCTTCGGGCTCAGATCACAGCACACGGCACATGGTCCGTGTGGTTTGGAACAAAGGCAGTGCGGTTCGGCTTTGTCCAAGAACTTCCACTCAGTCGATGCAGCTGGAAGTTGGGGTTTCGCGAAATTAGAGTCTTTTCCAAACAGATTTTCCACTGGTTTGAAGGCTCCAAGGTTGTGCACAAAATCTTCTTTGTAAGCAGGGTTCCACCGTAGTTACTTGAAGACAAAGTCTTTGAGGAAAGCAGGGCCCTGTTCGTTCCAAGGGTCAAGTTTCTTAAGACTCAAATAGCTATTTAAATGACTGAACACTTTCATATACATTCGACTTACTCAATTGTCCAGCTGTAAAACTCCACTGATCAGGTGGGCACAGGCGGGCATGCGCAGTCTGTAAAGTTCTTTATTTAATAAAGTCCTTTAAAAGAATTCTTCGTACGGCTCAATCTCCTTCTCCCAGTTTAACTCTTCTGTTGCCGGCAAAGACTTGGTTGGTTTCTGGTTCCGGTTCGGGCAACAGAGCTACAGGTTGAGCTGTGGCAGCGAGTTACTGGTTCAGGTGAGAGAGAAAGAGAGAGAGAGAGAAAGAGAGAGAGAGAGAGAGAGAGAGAGAGAGAGACTGTGCACTGTTCCTTATAGTCTGTCAGATCAATAGGTGATTGGTTCTTGAGTTCTTGAGATTGGATTTCGGTTTCAGCCCCCAGTGTCCTAATGGAGGGGGGCTTGATTTATGACTGATGTCAATCCATGCCATCTTTTGGAAATGCCGGTTGGCCCGGGTTCGTAGCTCTATGTCGGGATTTCGGCTCTCGTCCACTTCAAAGAGTTTTTATCACCTACAGGCCCCTTTCTCCAGACATCTCATAGCAGGATTCAACCTATTTGGCCTCTTCTCGGTGCCATCCACCCCAAAACTGTCACTTTGATGCAAACCGGTTCCAAGCTGATGAGCAAAGGAAATCTGATAACTTTGGGGGTGGAGAGGTCTTCTTTAGATCAGTGCTTCAGCTCAGAGCCCAAATGCTCTTATCAAAATACACCCAACATAACGCTACACAGTGGAACTGCAAGGCAATTGATTAAAGGGACATGTGGTGAATTCCTTTTTATCTTTATACTGTTGTTGGATGTCTCCTGTTCCTCTAAGTCTCATTTGGCCCTGGTTTTCCCCCTCTGTGTTGAATAATCGGGCTCTAAATAGCCCCGGCGTTTCTCCTGCAGTTCTTCGTTCTTTCCACTGCTAGCGCTGCCTTTGTGCAGCTTGTTATAGGATATTGTGAACTGAACCTATTTTGCTGTGAATTTATATTTACTGCGAATAGTTTATTGTGGCTGGTCTTGGTCTGTCTGCACTAAATAAATGATTTGTATCAAGGGATTATTTAGTTTGTCAGTGTACTTTTTTACCTAACCACTAAGGGCCACTCCTTGCACTTCACACATTTGCCCTTTTAATTACTCCCTTACTGACATACTTTAACATGCAATGTGCGTGTGATAATAGTTTTAGCAGCCTGTTGCCATTCAGGTGAGACAATACCTAGTAAATCCTTTTTTTTTTTTTTCATGTTGGTGCGCCGCGAAGGTTTTTGGTCTCAGCAAAGTGTTCCGTGGCATTACAACGCTTGGGAACCACTGGCTTGGCTTGTTGGGCATCCAGGTATGCACTGAGATTACGATCGGCACGATGATTGTCGTTCTCAGGAGGATTGTGTTTCTTTGCTGATCACGTTCTCTGTCGCTATTTACACAGTTCTTACAAGTGGCACATTGGGGATGAAGAGCAGAGCATGCTGACACGCATAGCTGTGGACTTCTGCATGGCATGGGGCCACAGGTCATTCCAAGTATTTCAAGACGCCTGCAAATGTGTGGACACGTTGTGTTGGCCCAACCCTCACAGATTGTGCCAAGTCAAGTAGAGATGCATGTTGTGCTGTTCTAAAGTGACACGTCGTCAACGGCAAAAACATCTCTCAGAGTTCCTGACTTGACTTGCCTCTGGAAGACAACACTTGCCCAGGCTGGATATTTGCCGAAAGAAGCAAAGAGGACTAGACACCTTGCCTAGACGCAACTGCATATTTCATTGTCACCTGGAAGGCCATCCAGGCTTTTCACCATCATGGCCCTCGGTCAACAAGGCGCCCGAACAGGGACTCGAACCCTGGACCCTCAGATTAAAAGTCTGATGCTCTAACACACAAATCGTTAAACAAAAAAGGTTATAAACACATTAACTACAATACCGGTTAGTAAGACGAAGGTGAGTCTCTCGTTAGTATTGTTAGTCAGACATTAAATAACTACGCAGGTTAGTATTTATGTCAGGTAACTTCTCGTTATATATATATCAGTCTCATTTACGTTTAGGTGCCGAGAAAGATCCTATCGTTACTTGTTACCACAATTTCCCTTAACTGATTATTATTCAATGATCAAGGATAGGCAGGGCCACCAATAATCTAACGTCTATTGACTTGTGTCAATTTCAGACTAAACAGTTAAACAGGAATGAGAAGATATTTCTCGGGGTTGACAGATTTTATTTCTAAAATTATCAACAAAACAGTTTAATGCAACACACATTTATATTTAAGAAAACTAAATGATATTACACATTCTAGAGTTATGAATCACAGAATAACATTTCTAATTGATTTCTCAAATGTCATGAATCATGAACTCCAAACTGTTAAACTTATCTGAACTTCGTCGCAGAGAGGCCTCTCTGTCTTCGGGCTCAGATCACAGCACACGGCACATGGTCCGTGTGGTTTGGAACAAAGGCAGTGCGGTTCGGCTTTGTCCAAGAACTTCCACTCAGTCGATGCAGCTGGAAGTTGGGGTTTCGCGAAATTAGAGTCTTTTCCAAACAGATTTTCCACTGGTTTGAAGGCTCCAAGGTTGTGCACAAAATCTTCTTTGTAAGCAGGGTTCCACCGTAGTTACTTGAAGACAAAGTCTTTGAGGAAAGCAGGGCCCTGTTCGTTCCAAGGGTCAAGTTTCTTAAGACTCAAATAGCTATTTAAATGACTGAACACTTTCATATACATTCGACTTACTCAATTGTCCAGCTGTAAAACTCCACTGATCAGGTGGGCACAGGCGGGCATGCGCAGTCTGTAAAGTTCTTTATTTAATAAAGTCCTTTAAAAGAATTCTTCGTACGGCTCAATCTCCTTCTCCCAGTTTAACTCTTCTGTTGCCGGCAAAGACTTGGTTGGTTTCTGGTTCCGGTTCGGGCAACAGAGCTACAGGTTGAGCTGTGGCAGCGAGTTACTGGTTCAGGTGAGAGAGAAAGAGAGAGAGAGAGAAAGAGAGAGAGAGAGAGAGAGAGAGAGAGAGAGACTGTGCACTGTTCCTTATAGTCTGTCAGATCAATAGGTGATTGGTTCTTGAGTTCTTGAGATTGGATTTCGGTTTCAGCCCCCAGTGTCCTAATGGAGGGGGGCTTGATTTATGACTGATGTCAATCCATGCCATCTTTTGGAAATGCCGGTTGGCCCGGGTTCGTAGCTCTATGTCGGGATTTCGGCTCTCGTCCACTTCAAAGAGTTTTTATCACCTACAGGCCCCTTTCTCCAGACATCTCATAGCAGGATTCAACCTATTTGGCCTCTTCTCGGTGCCATCCACCCCAAAACTGTCACTTTGATGCAAACCGGTTCCAAGCTGATGAGCAAAGGAAATCTGATAACTTTGGGGGTGGAGAGGTCTTCTTTAGATCAGTGCTTCAGCTCAGAGCCCAAATGCTCTTATCAAAATACACCCAACATAACGCTACACAGTGGAACTGCAAGGCAATTGATTAAAGGGACATGTGGTGAATTCCTTTTTATCTTTATACTGTTGTTGGATGTCTCCTGTTCCTCTAAGTCTCATTTGGCCCTGGTTTTCCCCCTCTGTGTTGAATAATCGGGCTCTAAATAGCCCCGGCGTTTCTCCTGCAGTTCTTCGTTCTTTCCACTGCTAGCGCTGCCTTTGTGCAGCTTGTTATAGGATATTGTGAACTGAACCTATTTTGCTGTGAATTTATATTTACTGCGAATAGTTTATTGTGGCTGGTCTTGGTCTGTCTGCACTAAATAAATGATTTGTATCAAGGGATTATTTAGTTTGTCAGTGTACTTTTTTACCTAACCACTAAGGGCCACTCCTTGCACTTCACACATTTGCCCTTTTAATTACTCCCTTACTGACATACTTTAACATGCAATGTGCGTGTGATAATAGTTTTAGCAGCCTGTTGCCATTCAGGTGAGACAATACCTAGTAAATCCTTTTTTTTTTTTTTCATGTTGGTGCGCCGCGAAGGTTTTTGGTCTCAGCAAAGTGTTCCGTGGCATTACAACGCTTGGGAACCACTGGCTTGGCTTGTTGGGCATCCAGGTATGCACTGAGATTACGATCGGCACGATGATTGTCGTTCTCAGGAGGATTGTGTTTCTTTGCTGATCACGTTCTCTGTCGCTATTTACACAGTTCTTACAAGTGGCACATTGGGGATGAAGAGCAGAGCATGCTGACACGCATAGCTGTGGACTTCTGCATGGCATGGGGCCACAGGTCATTCCAAGTATTTCAAGACGCCTGCAAATGTGTGGACACGTTGTGTTGGCCCAACCCTCACAGATTGTGCCAAGTCAAGTAGAGATGCATGTTGTGCTGTTCTAAAGTGACATGTCGTCAACGGCAAAAACATCTCTCAGAGTTCCTGACTTGACTTGCCTCTGGAAGACAACACTTGCCCAGGCTGGATATTTGCCGAAAGAAGCAAAGAGGACTAGACACCTTGCCTAGACGCAACTGCATATTTCATTGTCACCTGGAAGGCCATCCAGGCTTTTCACCATCATGGCCCTCGGTCAACAAGGCGCCCGAACAGGGACTCGAACCCTGGACCCTCAGATTAAAAGTCTGATGCTCTAACACACAAATCGTTAAACAAAAAAGGTTATAAACACATTAACTACAATACCGGTTAGTAAGACGAAGGTGAGTCTCTCGTTAGTATTGTTAGTCAGACATTAAATAACTACGCAGGTTAGTATTTATGTCAGGTAACTTCTCGTTATATATATATCAGTCTCATTTACGTTTAGGTGCCGAGAAAGATCCTATCGTTACTTGTTACCACAATTTCCCTTAACTGATTATTATTCAATGATCAAGGATAGGCAGGGCCACCAATAATCTAACGTCTATTGACTTGTGTCAATTTCAGACTAAACAGTTAAACAGGAATGAGAAGATATTTCTCGGGGTTGACAGATTTTATTTCTAAAATTATCAACAAAACAGTTTAATGCAACACACATTTATATTTAAGAAAACTAAATGATATTACACATTCTAGAGTTATGAATCACAGAATAACATTTCTAATTGATTTCTCAAATGTCATGAATCATGAACTCCAAACTGTTAAACTTATCTGAACTTCGTCGCAGAGAGGCCTCTCTGTCTTCGGGCTCAGATCACAGCACACGGCACATGGTCCGTGTGGTTTGGAACAAAGGCAGTGCGGTTCGGCTTTGTCCAAGAACTTCCACTCAGTCGATGCACCTGGAAGTTGGGGTTTCGCGAAATTAGAGTCTTTTCCAAACAGATTTTCCACTGGTTTGAAGGCTCCAAGGTTGTGCACAAAATCTTCTTTGTAAGCAGGGTTCCACCGTAGTTACTTGAAGACAAAGTCTTTGAGGAAAGCAGGGCCCTGTTCGTTCCAAGGGTCAAGTTTCTTAAGACTCAAATAGCTATTTAAATGACTGAACACTTTCATATACATTCGACTTACTCAATTGTCCAGCTGTAAAACTCCACTGATCAGGTGGGCACAGGCGGGCATGCGCAGTCTGTAAAGTTCTTTATTTAATAAAGTCCTTTAAAAGAATTCTTCGTACGGCTCAATCTCCTTCTCCCAGTTTAACTCTTCTGTTGCCGGCAAAGACTTGGTTGGTTTCTGGTTCCGGTTCGGGCAACAGAGCTACAGGTTGAGCTGTGGCAGCGAGTTACTGGTTCAGGTGAGAGAGAAAGAGAGAGAGAGAGAAAGAGAGAGAGAGAGAGAGAGAGAGAGACTGTGCACTGTTCCTTATAGTCTGTCAGATCAATAGGTGATTGGTTCTTGAGTTCTTGAGATTGGATTTCGGTTTCAGCCCCCAGTGTCCTAATGGAGGGGGGCTTGATTTATGACTGATGTCAATCCATGCCATCTTTTGGAAATGCCGGTTGGCCCGGGTTCGTAGCACTATGTCGGGATTTCGGCTCTCGTCCACTTCAAAGAGTTTTTATCACCTACAGGCCCCTTTCTCCAGACATCTCATTGCAGGATTCAACCTATTTGGCCTCTTCTCGGTGCCATCCTCCCCAAAACTGTCACTTTGATGCAAACCAGTTCCAAGCTGATGAGCAAAGGAAATCTGATAACTTTGGGGGTGGAGAGGTCTTCTTTAGATCAGTGCTTCAGCTCAGAGCCCTAATGCTCTTATCAAAATACACCCAACATAACGCTACACAGTGGAACTGCAAGGCAATTGATTAAAGGGACATGTGGTGAATTCCTTTTTATCTTTATACTGTTGTTGGATGTCTCCTGTTCCTCTAAGTCTCATTTGGCCTTGGTTTTCCCCCTCTGTGTTGAATAATCGGGCTCTAAATAGCCCCGGCGTTTCTCCTGCAGTTCTTCGTTCTTTCCACTGCTAGCGCTGCCTTTGTGCAGCTTGTTATAGGATATTGTGAACTGAACCTATTTTGCTGTGAATTTATATTTACTGCGAATAGTTTATTGTGGCTGGTCTTGGTCTGTCTGCACTAAATAAATGATTTGTATCAAGGGATTATTTAGTTTGTCTGTGTACTTTTTTACCTAACCACTAAGGGCCACTCCTTGCACTTCACACATTTGCCCTTTAAATTACTCCCTTACTGACATACTTTAACATGCAATGTGCGTGTGATAATAGTTTTAGCAGCCTGTTGCCATTCAGGTGAGACAATACCTAGTAAATCCGTTTTTTTTTTTTTCATGTTGGTGCGCCGCGAAGGTTTTTGGTCTCAGCAAAGTGTGCCGTGGCATTACAACGCTTGGGAACCACTGGCTTGGCTTGTTGGGCATCCAGGTATGCACTGAGATTACGATCGGCACGATGATTGTCGTTCTCAGGAGAATTGTGTTTCTTTGCTGATCATGTTCTCTGTCGCTTTTTACAAAGTTCTTACAAGTGGCACATTGGGGATGAGGAGCAGAGCATGCTGACACGCATAGCTGTGGACTTCTGCATGGCATGGGGCCACAGGTCATTCCAAGTATTTCAAGACGCCTGCAAATGTGTGGACACGTTGTGTTGGCCCAACCCTCACAGATTGTGCCAAGTCAAGTAGAGATGCATGTTGTGCTGTTCTAAAGTGACACGTCGTCAACGGCAAAAACATCTCTCAGAGTTCCTGGCTTGACTTGCCTCTGGAAGACAACACTTGCCCAGGCTGGATATTTGCCGAAAGAAGCAAAGAGGACTAGACACCTTGCCTAGACGCAACTGCATATTTCATTGTCACCTGGAAGGCCATCCAGGCTTTTCACCATCATGGCCCTCGGTCAAAAAGGCGCCCGAACAGGGACTCGAACCCTGGACCCTCAGATTAAAAGTCTGATGCTCTACCGGCTGAGCTACCCGGGCTTCAGTGAAGTGCTTCACAATGTGTTGGCTTCATGATTGTTCCAGACCGCTTTCTGGCCGGTTTAGAAAACTGGGCTCAGGGTGAAAAGGGTCACATGCATATGAGATGTTTGGGCAATGCGAGTTCTCCACAGCAAATCCGAATTTCCGGTGTTTTCTCCTTGTCCTCATGCAATTCCAATGGCTTGACATTTGGGAGCTCGTCCAAAACCGATGTCAAACCATAATCACGCCTTCCTTCGAGCCGGAATTGAACCAGCGACCTAAGGATGCCCGCTGCCTGAAACCTACAGTCCTCCGCTCTACCAACTGAGCTATCGAAGGGAAGCTTCTCACCGTCTTCCCCTGGCAGTCTCAGTGGCCGTGCAAAGCCAAGAAGCACCGTGGCTTGGCTCAGTGGTTTTCAACCCGTGTGCCGTGAGGACTACCCAATTGTGTCGTGAGATTTTTATCCCCTGAAAAATATTATGTCATTTTGTTTGGTCAACTTCATAAATCTTGTATCAAATCAAACTTATTCAAATGTGTGAAAATATTACATTTATACATCACCTGTAGAAAGCGTTTCATAACTGAAATGTTGTGTTTGCCGGACTGAACGCACACCTACACTGAGTTGCAGTGCTATCAGTTGTATCGTAAGGTACACTTATAAATTTCAATTTAAGAAGTGAATTTATAGTATCACCTTATCACGAATCCTGGAATCTTGTAGAACTCAATTTCTGTAATAATTGGACACAGACACCAATTCCAAAGATATAAATTGTTAAATTTATTCAAAAACAAAGACTAAATGTAGCACTACACTAATTATACAAAAGGGAAAAGCTAATCAAAATTCAACTCTAGATCAACAAATCAAAGACAAATCACTTCCGTGACCAAATCAAAGACCATGGGATCGCATATGATAACACACAAATCGTTAAACAAAAAAGGTTATAAACACATTAACTACAATACCGGTTAGTAAGACGAAGGTGAGTCTCTCGTTAGTATTGTTAGTCAGACATTAAATAACTACGCAGGTTAGTATTTATGTCAGGTAACTTCTCGTTATATATATATCAGTCTCATTTACGTTTAGGTGCCGAGAAAGATCCTATCGTTACTTGTTACCACAATTTCCCTTAACTGATTATTATTCAATGATCAAGGATAGGCAGGGCCACCAATAATCTAACGTCTATTGACTTGTGTCAATTTCAGACTAAACAGTTAAACAGGAATGAGAAGATATTTCTCGGGGTTGACAGATTTTATTTCTAAAATTATCAACAAAACAGTTTAATGCAACACACATTTATATTTAAGAAAACTAAATGATATTACACATTCTAGAGTTATGAATCACAGAATAACATTTCTAATTGATTTCTCAAATGTCATGAATCATGAACTCCAAACTGTTAAACTTATCTGAACTTCGTCGCAGAGAGGCCTCTCTGTCTTCGGGCTCAGATCACAGCACACGGCACATGGTCCGTGTGGTTTGGAACAAAGGCAGTGCGGTTCGGCTTTGTCCAAGAACTTCCACTCAGTCGATGCACCTGGAAGTTGGGGTTTCGCGAAATTAGAGTCTTTTCCAAACAGATTTTCCACTGGTTTGAAGGCTCCAAGGTTGTGCACAAAATCTTCTTTGTAAGCAGGGTTCCACCGTAGTTACTTGAAGACAAAGTCTTTGAGGAAAGCAGGGCCCTGTTCGTTCCAAGGGTCAAGTTTCTTAAGACTCAAATAGCTATTTAAATGACTGAACACTTTCATATACATTCGACTTACTCAATTGTCCAGCTGTAAAACTCCACTGATCAGGTGGGCACAGGCGGGCATGCGCAGTCTGTAAAGTTCTTTATTTAATAAAGTCCTTTAAAAGAATTCTTCGTACGGCTCAATCTCCTTCTCCCAGTTTAACTCTTCTGTTGCCGGCAAAGACTTGGTTGGTTTCTGGTTCCGGTTCGGGCAACAGAGCTACAGGTTGAGCTGTGGCAGCGAGTTACTGGTTCAGGTGAGAGAAAGAGAGAGAGAGAGAAAGAGAGAGAGAGAGAGAGAGAGAGAGAGAGACTGTGCACTGTTCCTTATAGTCTGTCAGATCAATAGATGATTGGTTCTTGAGTTCTTGAGATTGGATTTCGGTTTCAGCCCCCAGTGTCCTAATGGAGGGGGGCTTGATTTATGACTGATGTCAATCCATGCCATCTTTTGGAAATGCCGGTTGGCCCGGGTTCGTAGCACTATGTCGGGATTTCGGCTCTCGTCCACTTCAAAGAGTTTTTATCACCTACAGGCCCCTTTCTCCAGACATCTCATAGCAGGATTCAACCTATTTGGCCTCTTCTCGGTGCCATCCTCCCCAAAACTGTCACTTTGATGCAAACCAGTTCCAAGCTGATGAGCAAAGGAAATCTGATAACTTTGGGGGTGGAGAGGTCTTCTTTAGATCAGTGCTTCAGCTCAGAGCCCAAATGCTCTTATCAAAATACACCCAACATAACGCTACACAGTGGAACTGCAAGGCAATTGATTAAAGGGACATGTGGTGAATTCCTTTTTATCTTTATACTGTTGTTGGATGTCTCCTGTTCCTCTAAGTCTCATTTGGCCTTGGTTTTCCCCCTCTGTGTTGAATAATCGGGCTCTAAATAGCACCGGCGTTTCTCCTGCAGTTCTTCGTTCTTTCCACTGCTAGCGCTGCCTTTGTGAAGGCAGATGGTGCTTGTGAGAAGTCAACAGCATGTCCACCGAAAAGGGTGTCTGACTCCTGGTTTTGGATCCGGAAGGGTTGATAACAGACCGAAACGGTTACAATATGATACTGCTTAGATTAACTGTGGATATGTATTGTGATCGTGCTCGGCTCAGGTGTGCGTTCAGTCTGCACACAATACATTTCGGTCGCGAAACGTTTAATCAAATCGAATAAAATGGCGGGGATAGCATGTTTGATCCGTGTGCTATTGTTTTTCTAAAATTGTAATGCCCTTTGTAACGTTTAACTACTTCGTTAAATACAGCTTGTTATAGGATATTGTGAACTGAACCTATTTTGCTGTGAATTTATATTTACTGCGAATAGTTTATTGTGGCTGGTCTTGGTCTGTCTGCACTAAATAAATGATTTGTATCAAGGGATTATTTAGTTTGTCTGTGTACTTTTTTACCTAACCACTAAGGGCCACTCCTTGCACTTCACACATTTGCCCTTTTAATTACTCCCTTACTGACATACTTTAACATGCAATGTGCGTGTGATAATAGTTTTAGCAGCCTGTTGCCATTCAGGTGAGACAATACCTAGTAAATCCTTTTTTTTTTTTTTCATGTTGGTGCGCCGCGAAGGTTTTTGGTCTCAGCAAAGTGTTCCGTGGCATTACAACGCTTGGGAACCACTGGCTTGGCTTGTTGGGCATCCAGGTATGCACTGAGATTACGATCGGCACGATGATTGTCGTTCTCAGGAGAATTGTGTTTCTTTGCTGATCACGTTCTCTGTCGCTTTTTACACAGTTCTTACAAGTGGCACATTGGGGATGAAGAGCAGAGCATGCTGACACGCATAGCTGTGGACTTCTGCATGGCATGGGGCCACAGGTCATTCCAAGTATTTCAAGACGCCTGCAAATGTGTGGACACGTTGTGTTGGCCCAACCCTCACAGATTGTGCCAAGTCAAGTAGAGATGCATGTTGTGCTGTTCTAAAGTGACACGTCGTCAACGGCAAAAACATCTCTCAGAGTTCCTGGCTTGACTTGCCTCTGGAAGACAACACTTGCCCAGGCTGGATATTTGCCGAAAGAAGCAAAGAGGACTAGAAACCTTGCCTAGACGCAACTGCATATTTCATTGTCACCTGGAAGGCCATCCAGGCTTTTCACCATCATGGCCCTCGGTCAACAAGGCGCCCGAACAGGGACTCGAACCCTGGACCCTCAGATTAAAAGTCTGATGCTCTAACACACAAATCGTTAAACAAAAAAGGTTATAAACACATTAACTACAATACCGGTTAGTAAGACGAAGGTGAGTCTCTCGTTAGTATTGTTAGTCAGACATTAAATAACTACGCAGGTTAGTATTTATGTCAGGTAACTTCTCGTTATATATATATCAGTCTCATTTACGTTTAGGTGCCGAGAAAGATCCTATCATTACTTGTTACCACAATTTCCCTTAACTGATTATTATTCAATGATCAAGGATAGGCAGGGCCACCAATAATCTAACGTCTATTGACTTGTGTCAATTTCAGACTAAACAGTTAAACAGGAATGAGAAGATATTTCTCGGGGTTGACAGATTTTATTTCTAAAATTATCAACAAAACAGTTTAATGCAACACACATTTATATTTAAGAAAACTAAATGATATTACACATTCTAGAGTTTTGAATCACAGAATAACATTTCTAATTGATTTCTCAAATGTCATGAATCATGAACTCCAAACTTTTAAACTTATCTGAACTTCGTCGCAGAGAGGCCTCTCTGTCTTCGGGCTCAGATCACAGCACACGGCACATGGTCCGTGTGGTTTGGAACAAAGGCAGTGCGGTTCGGCTTTGTCCAAGAACTTCCACTCAGTCGATGCACCTGGAAATTGGGGTTTCGCGAAATTAGAGTCTTTTCCAAACAGATTTTCCACTGGTTTGAAGGCTCCAAGGTTGTGCACAAAATCTTCTTTGTAAGCAGGGTTCCACCGTAGTTACTTGAAGACAAAGTCTTTGAGGAAAGCAGGGCCCTGTTCGTTCCAAGGGTCAAGTTTCTTAAGACTCAAATAGCTATTTAAATGACTGAACACTTTCATATACATTCGACTTACTCAATTGTCCAGCTGTAAAACTCCACTGATCAGGTGGGCACAGGCGGGCATGCGCAGTCTGTAAAGTTCTTTCTTTAATATAGTCCTTTAATAGAATTCTTCGTACGGCTCAATCTCCTTCTCCCAGTTTAACTCTTCTGTTGCCGGCAAAGACTTGGTTGGTTTCTGGTTCCGGTTCGGGCAACAGAGCTACAGGTTGAGCTGTGGCAGCGAGTTACTGGTTCAGGTGAGAGAGAGAGAGAGAGAGAGAGAGAGAGAGACTGTGCACTGTTCCTTATAGTCTGTCAGATCAATAGGTGATTGGTTCTTGAGTTCTTGAGATTGGATTTCGGTTTCAGCCCCCAGTGTCCTAATGGAGGGGGGCTTGATTTATGACTGATGTCAATCCATGCCATCTTTTGGAAATGCCGGTTGGCCCGGGTTCGTAGCTCTATGTCGGGATTTCGGCTCTCGTCCACTTCAAAGAGTTTTTATCACCTACAGGCCCCTTTCTCCAGACATCTCATAGCAGGATTCAACCTATTTGGCCTCTTCTCGGTGCCATCCACCCCAAAACTGTCACTTTGATGCAAACCGGTTCCAAGCTGATGAGCAAAGGAAATCTGATAACTTTGGGGGTGGAGAGGTCTTCTTTAGATCAGTGCTTCAGCTCAGAGCCCAAATGCTCTTATCAAAATACACCCAACATAACGCTACACAGTGGAACTGCAAGGCAATTGATTAAAGGGACATGTGGTGAATTCCTTTTTATCTTTATACTGTTGTTGGATGTCTCCTGTTCCTCTAAGTCTCATTTGGCCCTGGTTTTCCCCCTCTGTGTTGAATAATCGGGCTCTAAATAGCCCCGGCGTTTCTCCTGCAGTTCTTCGTTCTTTCCACTGCTAGCGCTGCCTTTGTGCAGCTTGTTATAGGATATTGTGAACTGAACCTATTTTGCTGTGAATTTATATTTACTGCGAATAGTTTATTGTGGCTGGTCTTGGTCTGTCTGCACTAAATAAATGATTTGTATCAAGGGATTATTTAGTTTGTCTGTGTACTTTTTTACCTAACCACTAAGGGCCACTCCTTGCACTTCACACATTTGCCCTTTTAATTACTCCCTTACTGACATACTTTAACATGCAATGTGCGTGTGATAATAGTTTTAGCAGCCTGTTGCCATTCAGGTGAGACAATACCTAGTAAATCCTTTTTTTTTTTTTTCATGTTGGTGCGCCGCGAAGGTTTTTGGTCTCAGCAAAGTGTTCCGTGGCATTACAACGCTTGGGAACCACTGGCTTGGCTTGTTGGGCATCCAGGTATGCACTGAGATTACGATCGGCACGATGATTGTCGTTCTCAGGAGAATTGTGTTTCTTTGCTGATCACGTTCTCTGTCGCTTTTTACACAGTTCTTACAAGTGGCACATTGGGGATGAAGAGCAGAGCATGCTGACACGCATAGCTGTGGACTTCTGCATGGCATGGGGCCACAGGTCATTCCAAGTATTTCAAGACGCCTGCAAATGTGTGGACACGTTGTGTTGGCCCAACCCTCACAGATTGTGCCAAGTCAAGTAGAGATGCATGTTGTGCTGTTCTAAAGTGACATGTCGTCAACGGCAAAAACATCTCTCAGAGTTCCTGACTTGACTTGCATCTGGAAGACAACACTTGCCCAGGCTGGATATTTGCCGAAAGAAGCAAAGAGGACTAGACACCTTGCCTAGACGCAACTGCATATTTCATTGTCACCTGGAAGGCCATCCAGGCTTTTCACCATCATGGCCCTCGGTCAACAAGGCGCCCGAACAGGGACTCGAACCCTGGACCCTCAGATTAAAAGTCTGATGCTCTAACACACAAATCGTTAAACAAAAAAGGTTATAAACACATTAACTACAATACCGGTTAGTAAGACGAAGGTGAGTCTCTCGTTAGTATTGGCCTCTTCTCGGTGCCATCCACCCCAAAACTGTCACTTTGATGCAAACCGGTTCCAAGCTGATGAGCAAAGGAAATCTGATAACTTTGGGGGTGGAGAGGTCTTCTTTAGATCAGTGCTTCAGCTCAGAGCCCAAATGCTCTCATCAAAATACACCCAACATAACGCTACACAGTGGAACTGCAAGGCAATTGATTAAAGGGACATGTGGTGAATTCCTTTTTATCTTTATTCTGTTGTTGGATGTCTCCTGTTCCTCTAAGTCTCATTTGGCCTTGGTTTTCCCCCTCTGTGTTGAATAATCGGGCTCTAAATAGCCCCGGCGTTTCTCCTGCAGTTCTTCGTTCTATCCACTGCTAGCGCTGCCTTTGTGCAGCTTGTTATAGGATATTGTGAACTGAACCTATTTTGCTGTGAATTTATATTTACTGCGAATAGTTTATTGTGGCTGGTCTTGGTCTGTCTGCACTAAATAAATGATTTGTATCAAGGGATTATTTAGTTTGTCTGTGTACTTTTTTACCTAACCACTAAGGGCCACTCCTTGCACTTCACACATTTGCCCTTTTAATAACTCCCTTACTGACATACTTTAACATGCAATGTGCGTGTGATAATAGTTTTAGCAGCCTGTTGCCATTCAGGTGAGACAATACCTAGTAAATCCTTTTTTTTTTTTTTCATGTTGGTGCGCCGCGAAGGTTTTTGGTCTCAGCAAAGTGTGCCGTGGCATTACAACGCTTGGGAACCACTGGCTTGGCTTGTTGGGCATCCAGGTATGCACTGAGATTACGATCGGCACGATGATTGTCATTCTCAGGAGAATTGTGTTTCTTTGCTGATCATGTTCTCTGTCGCTTTTTACAAAGTTCTTACAAGTGGCACATTGGGGATGAGGAGCAGAGCATGCTGACACGCATACCTGTGGACTTCTGCATGGCATGGGGCCACAGGTCATTCCAAGTATTTCAAGACGCCTGCAAATGTGTGGACACGTTGTGTTGGCCCAACCCTCACAGATTGTGCCAAGTCAAGTAGAGATGGATGTTGTGCTGTTCTAAAGTGACACGTCGTCAACGGCAAAAACATCTCTCAGAGTTCCTGGCTTGACTTGCCTCTGGAAGACAACACTTGCCCAGGCTGGATATTTGCCGAAAGAAGCAAAGAGGACTAGACACCTTGCCTAGACGCAACTGCATATTTCATTGTCACCTGGAAGGCCATCCAGGCTTTTCACCATCATGGCCCTCGGTCAACAAGGCACCCGAACAGGGACTCGAACCCTGGACCCTCAGATTAAAAGTCTGATGCTCTACCGGCTGAGCTACCCGGGCTTCAGTGAAGTGCTTCACAATGTGTTGGCTTCATGATTGTTCCACACCGCTTACTGGCCGATTTAGAAAACTGGGCTCAGGGTGAAAAGGGTCACATGCATATGAGATGTTTGGGCAATGCGAGTTCTTCACAGCAAATCCGAATTTCCGGTGTTTTCTCCTTGTCCTCATGCAATTCCAATGGCTTGACATTTGGGAGCTCGTCCAAAACCGATGTCAAACCATAATCACGCCTTCCTTCGAGCCGGAATTGAACCAGCGACCTAAGGATGCCCGCTGCCTGAAAACTACAGTCCTCCGCTCTACCAACTGAGCTATCGAAGGGAAGCTTCTCACTGTCTTCCCCTGGCAGTCTCAGTGGCCGTGCAAAGCCAAGAAGCACCGTGGCTTGGCTCAGTGGTTTTCAACCCGTGTGCCGTGAGGACTACCCAATTGTGTCGTGAGATTTTTATCCCCTGAAAAATATTATGTCATTTTGTTTGGTCAACTTCATAAATCTTGTATCAAATCAAACTTATTCAAATGTGTGAAAATATTACATTTATACATCACCTGTAGAAAGCGTTTCATAACTGAAATGTTGTGTTTGCCGGACTGAACGCACACCTACACTGAGTTGCAGTGCTATCAGTTGTATCGTAAGGTACACTTATAAATTTCAATTTAAGAAGTGAATTTATAGTATCACCTTATCACGAATCCTGGAATCTTGTAGAACTCAATTTCTGTAATAATTGGACACAGACACCAATTCCAAAGATATAAATTGTTAAATTTATTCAAAAACAAAGACTAAATGTAGCACTACACTAATTATACAAAAGGGAAAAGTTAATCAAAATTCAACTCTAGATCAACAAATCAAAGACAAATCACTTCCGTGACCAAATCAAAGACCATTGGGATCGCATATGATAACACACAAATCGTTAAACAAAAAAGGTTATAAACTTCGTCGCAGAGAGGCCTCTCTGTCTTCGGGCTCAGATCACAGCACACGGCACATGGTCCGTGTGGTTTGGAACAAAGGCAGTGCGGTTCGGCTTTGTCCAAGAACTTCCACTCAGTCGATGCACCTGGAAGTTGGGGTTTCGCGAAATTAGAGTCTTTTCCAAACAGATTTTCCACTGGTTTGAAGGCTCCAAGGTTGTGCACAAAATCTTCTTTGTAAGCAGGGTTCCACCGTAGTTACTTGAAGACAAAGTCTTTGAGGAAAGCAGGGCCCTGTTCGTTCCAAGGGTCAAGTTTCTTAAGACTCAAATAGCTATTTAAATGACTGAACACTTTCATATACATTCGACTTACTCAATTGTCCAGCTGTAAAACTCCACTGATCAGGTGGGCACAGGCGGGCATGCGCAGTCTGTAAAGTTCCTTATTTAATAAAGTCCTTTAATAGAATTCTTCGTACGGCTCAATCTCCTTCTCCCAGTTTAACTCTTCTGTTGCCGGCAAAGACTTGGTTGGTTTCTGGTTCCGGTTCGGGCAACAGAGCTACAGGTTGAGCTGTGGCAGCGAGTTACTGGTTCAGGTGAGAGAGAAAGAGAGAGAGAGAGAGAGAGAGAGAGAGAGACTGTGCACTGTTCCTTATAGTCTGTCAGATCAATAGGTGATTGGTTCTTGAGTTCTTGAGATTGGATTTCGGTTTCAGCCCCCAGTGTCCTAATGGAGGGGGGCTTGATTTATGACTGATGTCAATCCATGCCATCTTTTGGAAATGCCGGTTGGCCCGGGTTCGTAGCTCTATGTCGGGATTTCGGCTCTCGTCCACTTCAAAGAGTTTTTATCACCTACAGGCCCCTTTCTCCAGACATCCTATAGCAGGATTCAACCTATTTGGCCTCTTCTCGGTGCCATCCTCCCCAAAACTGTCACTTTGATGCAAACCAGTTCCAAGCTGATGAGCAAAGGCAATCTGATAACTTTGGGGGTGGAGAGGTCTTCTTTAGATCAGTGCTTCAGCTCAGAGCCCAAATGCTCTTATCAAAATACACCCAACATAACGCTACACAGTGGAACTGCAAGGCAATTGATTAAAGGGACATGTGGTGAATTCCTTTTCATCTTTATACTGTTGTTGGATGTCTCCTGTTCCTCTAAGTCTCATTTGGCTTTGGTTTCCCCCCTCTGTGTTGAATAATCGGGCTCTAAATAGCCCCGGCGTTTCTCCTGCAGTTCTTCGTTCTTTCCACTGCTAGCGCTGCCTTTGTGAAGGCAGATGGTGCTTGTGAGAAGTCAACAGCATGTCCACCGAAAAGGGTGTCTGACTCCTGGTTTTGGATCCGGAAGGGTTGATAACAGACCGAAACGGTTACAATATGATACTGCTTAGATTAACTGTGGATATGTATTGTGATCGTGCTCGGCTCAGGTGTGCGTTCAGTCTGCACACAAAACATTTCGGTCGCGAAACGTTTAATCAAATCGAATAAAATGGCGGGGATAGCATGTTTGATCCGTGTGCTATTGTTTTTCTAAAATTGTAATGCCCTTTGTAACGTTTAACTACTTCGTTAAATACAGCTTGTTATAGGATATTGTGAACTGAACCTATTTTGCTGTGAATTTATATTTACTGCGAATAGTTTATTGTGGCTGGTCTTGGTCTGTCTGCACTAAATAAATGATTTGTATCAAGGGATTATTTAGTTTGTCTGTGTACTTTTTTAGCTAACCACTAAGGGCCACTCCTTGCACTTCACACATTTGCCCTTTTAATTACTCCCTTACTGACATACTTTAACATGCAATGTGCGTGTGATAATAGTTTTAGCAGCCTGTTGCCATTCAGGTGAGACAATACCTAGTAAATCCTTTTTTTCTTTTTTCATGTTGGTGCGCCGCGAAGGTTTTTGGTCTCAGCAAAGTGTGCCGTGGCATTACAACGCTTGGGAACCACTGGCTTGGCTTGTTGGGCATCCAGGTATGCACTGAGATTACGATCGGCACGATGATTGTCGTTCTCAGGAGAATTGTGTTTCTTTGCTGATCATGTTCTCTGTCGCTTTTTACAAAGTTCTTACAAGTGGCACATTGGGGATGAGGAGCAGAGCATGCTGACACGCATACCTGTGGACTTCTGCATGGCATGGGGCCACAGGTCATTCCAAGTATTTCAAGACGCCTGCAAATGTGTGGACACGTTGTGTTGGCCCAACCCTCACAGATTGTGCCAAGTCAAGTAGAGATGGATGTTGTGCTGTTCTAAAGTGACACGTCGTCAACGGCAAAAACATCTCTCAGAGTTCCTGGCTTGACTTGCCTCTGGAAGACAACACTTGCCCAGGCTGGATATTTGCCGAAAGAAGCAAAGAGGACTAGACACCTTGCCTAGACGCAACTGCATATTTCATTGTCACCTGGAAGGCCATCCAGGCTTTTCACCATCATGGCCCTCGGTCAACAAGGCACCCGAACAGGGACTCGAACCCTGGACCCTCAGATTAAAAGTCTGATGCTCTACCGGCTGAGCTACCCGGGCTTCAGTGAAGTGCTTCACAATGTGTTGGCTTCATGATTGTTCCACACCGCTTACTGGCCGATTTAGAAAACTGGGCTCAGGGTGAAAAGGGTCACATGCATATGAGATGTTTGGGCAATGCGAGTTCTCCACAGCAAATCCGAATTTCCGGTGTTTTCTCCTTGTCCTCATGCAATTCCAATGGCTTGACATTTGGGAGCTCGTCCAAAACCGATGTCAAACCATAATCACGCCTTCCTTCGAGCCGGAATTGAACCAGCGACCTAAGGATGCCCGCTGCCTGAAACCTACAGTCCTCCGCTCTACCAACTGAGCTATCGAAGGGATGCTTCTCACCGTCTTCCCCTGGCAGTCTCAGTGGCCGTGCAAAGCCAAGAAGCACCGTGGCTTGGCTCAGTGGTTTTCAACCCGTGTGCCGTGAGGACTACCCAATTGTGTCGTGAGATTTTTATCCCCTGAAAAATATTATGTCATTTTGTTTGGTCAACTTCATAAATCTTGTATCAAATCAAACTTATTCAAATGTGTGAAAATATTACATTTATACATCACCTGTAGAAAGCGTTTCATAACTGAAATGTTGTGTTTGCCGGACTGAACGCACACCTACACTGAGTTGCAGTGCTATCAGTTGTATCGTAAGGTACACTTATAAATTTCAATTTAAGAAGTGAATTTATAGTATCACCTTATCACGAATCCTGGAATCTTGTAGAACTCAATTTCTGTGATAATTGGACACAGACACCAATTCCAAAGATATAAATTGTTAAATTTATTCAAAAACAAAGACTAAATGTAGCACTACACTAATTATACAAAAGGGAAAAGCTAATCAAAATTCAACTCTAGATCAACAAATCAAAGACAAATCACTTCCGTGACCAAATCAAAGACCATGGGATCGCATATGATAACACACAAATCGTTAAACAAAAAAGGTTATAAACACATTAACTACAATACCGGTTAGTAAGACGAAGGTGAGTCTCTCGTTAGTATTGTTAGTCAGACATTAAATAACTAGGCAGGTTAGTATTTATGTCAGGTAACTTCTCGTTATATATATATCAGTCTCATTTACGTTTAGGTGCCGAGAAAGATCCTATCATTACTTGTTACCACAATTTCCCTTAACTGATTATTATTCAATGATCAAGGATAGGCAGGGCCACCAATAATCTAACGTCTATTGACTTGTGTCAATTTCAGACTAAACAGTTAAACAGGAATGAGAAGATATTTCTCGGGGTTGACAGATTTTATTTCTAAAATTATCAACAAAACAGTTTAATGCAACACACATTTATATTTAAGAAAACTAAATGATATTACACATTCTAGATTTATGAATCACAGAATAACATTTCTAATTGATTTCTCAAATGTCATGAATCATGAACTCCAAACTGTTAAACTTATCTGAACTTCGTCGCAGAGAGGCCTCTCTGTCTTCGGGCTCAGATCACAGCACACGGCACATGGTCCGTGTGGTTTGGAACAAAGGCAGTGCGGTTCGGCTTTGTCCAAGAACTTCCACTCAGTCGATGCACCTGGAAGTTGGGGTTTCGCGAAATTAGAGTCTTTTCCAAACAGATTTTCCACTGGTTTGAAGGCTCCAAGGTTGTGCACAAAATCTTCTTTGTAAGCAGGGTTCCACCGTAGTTACTTGAAGACAAAGTCTTTGAGGAAAGCAGGGCCCTGTTCGTTCCAAGGGTCAAGTTTCTTAAGACTCAAATAGCTATTTAAATGACTGAACACTTTCATATACATTCGACTTACTCAATTGTCCAGCTGTAAAACTCCACTGATCAGGTGGGCACAGGCGGGCATGCGCAGTCTGTAAAGTTCTTTATTTAATAAAGTCCTTTAATAGAATTCTTCGTACGGCTCAATCTCCTTCTCCCAGTTTAACTCTTCTGTTGCCGGCAAAGACTTGGTTGGTTTCTGGTTCCGGTTCGGGCAACAGAGCTACAGGTTGAGCTGTGGCAGCGAGTTACTGGTTCAGGTGAGAGAGAAAGAGAGAGAGAGAGAGAGAGAGAGAGACTGTGCACTGTTCCTTATAGTCTGTCAGATCAATAGGTGATTGGTTCTTGAGTTCTTGAGATTGGATTTCGGTTTCAGCCCCCAGTGTCCTAATGGAGGGGGGCTTGATTTATGACTGATGTCAATCCATGCCATGTTTTGGAAATGC
>NW_027102782.1:0-71974 GCF_036373705.1 Amia ocellicauda | reverse complement strand
ACCAAGCTCAGGCAATTAGTGGTGAGTTCCAGTGGGGACAATAAGCTCTGTTTTGCTTACAGTTTAATAAAACTACTCACCCCCGACATGCCTGAACCCCAAGCTCTGCAAGAGGCTTTAATGCTTCATCAGAGGGCCGGCTTAAACTCTCAACAGATGGTTGCCTTTTCAGACATCACCAAGTTTGAGGAGTTGTTGTCTTTAAAAATTGTTGTGTGGTACCGTTGTGAGGTAAAGGAAGTATTTGTGAAATTTCAGACACATCCTGAAACCTATACACAGACACTGTTTCTCTTCCTAAGTGATAGTCATTACTTTGGAATAAAGAGTTTGACGGCTTTTTTGGGTTGTTCGTATGTTTGTCATTGGTGTTATAAGGCCTTCAATGATAAGCTTAAGCACCGCTGTGACGGTTACTGTAACGTCTGTTTCAATCCGCAATGTCATAAGGGTTTGGCCCCTACCATCCGATGTAAAGATTGCTTAAGGATTTGTCTCTCAGCGTTCTGTTTTTCCGAGCATAAGGTACAGAGGGCCGCTGCTGAGGGGGTTTAAAAACGGAGTTATTGTGATCAAACTAAATATTGCCCGCAGTGTTGCCTCCAGTACCGTTTTCATGAGGTTAAACCACACAAATATCTGGAGCCGAGATGCAGGATCTGTAGTGCTGATTTAACCCCGGGGTCCGAACACCAGTGCTTTATTCAGCCGGTTAAAAAGGAGCCGCCGCACAACCGGTATGTCTTTTTTGATTTTGAATGCCGGCAAGAAAACGGGGTCCACGTTGCTAATTATATACACTGCATTGACATGTTGGATCGTGAGTGGTCAGCTAGCGGTGAGAGTTGTGTCAGGGATTTCTTTACGCGGTATCGCGGTCCAAAATACCTCAATTACACATTTGTTGCCCACAATGCTAAGGGTTATGATTCTTACATTTTGATGAAGTATCTGGTGGAAAATGGGGTGACCCCAAAAATAATAGCTCAGGGTAGCAAGATCATGTGTTTCACCGACGAAGCTTTCAACTAACGTTACATAGACTCGTTAAATTTCCTCCCCATGAAATTGAGCGCTTTGCCTAAGGCTCTGGGTTTTGAGGCTCAGAAGAAAGGTTGGTTCTGCCATTTTTTTAATACTAAGGACACTCAAAATTATCGAGGGTCCTACCCGCCCGCCTCTTATTATGGGGTTGATACTATGATGTCTCATGAGAGGGAGGAATTCTTTAAATGGTACAATACGGTTAAGGGAGGTGTTTTTGATTTCCGAGAAGAGATGGCCGCTTATTGTAAAAATGATGTGGTGATCCTTAAAGAAGCCTGTGTGCGTTTCCGCGCCGAGGTTATCAACACATCGGGTCTCGACCCTTTGCAAAGTGTGACCATAGCGTCTCTCTGCATGAAAATGTATCGGTCCAATTTCTTGCAGAAAAACACTATAGCGGTCACCACTTCTGACAACTATCGTGCTAGACAAAAGAACTTTTCGACTGTCTCCATACAGTGGCTGGAATACCTGAGTGCCCGGGATAACATCTTCATCAGACATGCTTTAAATCAAGGGGAAGTCAAAATGGGGCCTTACTACTTAGACGATTTTAGCGACGTGTCCGGGCGGCGTACCGCTTATGAGTTTGCAGGTTGTATTTACCATGGCTGTCCTCAGTGCTTCGACCCAAACACCTTTAACCCCGTAACACAAAAACTCTGCGGTGATATGTACTATGATTTCCAGGAACGAATTGAAACTTTAAAAAACACCTATGGTTTGAACGTGCTGGTGATTTGGAAACACGAGTGGACGACCCTGAAGCAACAGGATGCGGGGGTACAACGGTTTATGGAAACCTTGGACTTTCCTGAACGTCTAGAGCCCCGGGATGTGTTATTTGGGGGTCGTACCAACGCCCTCTGTTTACATTATGAGGTAAAGGAGGGTGAGAGAGTAGATTACTATGATTTCACCAGTCTGTACCCTTATGTCAACAAGACCAAAATGTACCCGGTGGGGCGTCCAACCATTGTTTATCGTGACTTTCTCGAAATCGGACATTACTTTGGTTTGATCAAAGTCACCATGTACCCTCCTCGCGAGCTGTTCTTACCCGTGTTGCCTTACAGGTGTTCGGGAAAATTGATGTTCCCTCTGTGTAGAACGTGTGTGGAAACTGAAAATCAAACTACCTCTTGTCTGCACAGTGATGAAGAGAGAGCGCTGACGGGTGTCTAGTGTAACATTGAGCTTGACAAGGCGGTGGAGAAAGGTTACAGAGTCGGTAAGGTGCATGAGGTTTGGCATTTTTCTGAAAAATCTGATACTCTTTTTGCTGATTACATTATGACCCATCTGAAAGGGAAACAGGAGGCATCGGGCTATCCCTCATGGTGTGTTGACTCCGCGGCCAAAGAGCGATACGTTCAGCAATATTTTGAAAAGGAAGGGATCCGTCTAGAGCCGGGGAACATAACTGTAAACCCCGCCAAGAGACAAATGTCCAAACTGATTTTAAACAGTCTGTGGGGTAAGTTTGGGGAAAGAAATTACCGTCTAAACACAACCTTGATTAAAACCCCTGAACAGTTTATAGAATTTATGTTTTCCAAACAACATGCAGTATCACACTTTCAATTCTTAAATGACCACGTGGCACAGGTCCAGTGGAGGGCCCCTAAAGATTTCCCCACCAAACAGGGGAACGTTAATGTTTTCATAGCGGTTTTTACCACGGCTTACGCCCGGCTTGAACTGTACAACTTAATGGATCAGTTGCAGGAACGCACGCTCTATCATGATACTGACTCTGTAATCTTTGTCACCAGGCCAGGGGATTGGGTCCCTCCCCTCGGGGACTACCTTGGGGAGTTAACGAGCGAACTAGATCCTCAGGACCACATAGTGGAGTTTGTTTCAGGGGGTCCTAAGACTTACGCATACAGAACGGCTGCGGGTAAGACCTGTATGAAAGTTAAGGGTTTCACTCTGAACCATTGTAACAACAAGCTCATTAACATCAAGTCTCTGACGACCCTGGTAGAAAGTTTTGTAACCAAGAAAGACGCGCCTCCTCGTGAGATTATTACAGCCGGAAATCAGATCTATCGCAATAAAAAGGGGTACACGTTGGAAAATAGATCACTAAACAAACGATTCAGGGTGGTGTACAATAAAAGAGTGTTGAAGACTGATTATACCACTCTGCCTTATGGATATTAGCGGTGGTTTTGATAACAGATTTCAACACCCTTTCTCCTGTATTATAGCCGGTCCCTCCAATTCGGGGAAGAGCTATCTTATAAAGAACATCATAGAAGATGTGGACGCAACCGTGTCCCTAGCTCTTGACAACATAGTGTGGTGTTACTCTTGCTGGCAACCTCTCTACGATGATTTGGCTTCGAAAAAAAATAATCTGAAATTTGTGCAAGGTCTCCCCGCCTCGTTGTGTGACGATGACTTGTTCCCGCCCGGTCAAACTAATCTAGTGATCCTTGATGACCTGATGGAGCAGGCCGGTGACAACAGTGAAGTGGAAAAAGCTTTCACAAAGTGCACTCATCATAGGAATTTAAGTATTATTTATTTAGTTCAAAATCTATTTTTTCAAGGTAAAAAAAGCCGCACTATTAATTTAAATGCCAATTATATAATTCTTTTTAAAAACCCCAGAGATAAACTACAGGTCACCGTCTTGGCTCGTCAAATGTACCCTAACCAGACCAAGTTCTTTTTGGAGGCATTTGAGGATGCCACCAAAAAACCCTACGGGTACTTGATTGCGGACTTAAAAGCACAAACCCCAGAAGACTTTCGCCTCAGAACAGGTTTGTGCCCGCCCGATTGGCCGGCAGTGTATGTGCTAAAGAAAAGGAAATAAATAAGAATGTCTGTTCGGATTAAAAGAAATCTGCCGCTTTTGCAAATGTTATTTGAGGGGAGCCCGCGCCATAGGAAAGCTGTGCTGGCAGGGGCCCCCTCGGATTTGATCGAGACCCTGTGTGAAATAGCTTTTAACATCTTACGTGGTAATATACCCCTAACCCCTTCTCAACATTCTAAACTCAAAAAACAAAAAGCGGTTATCAAGATCATCGCTAATAAGAAGTATTCTATTAAAAGAAAAAGAAAGAAGATTAATCAAACCGGGGGTTTTATAGGACCGCTGTTGAGCATAGCCGTGCCTTTCCTAACCAGTCTTCTAGCTTCCAGAGTGGGTTAATAATGGAATATGCTCAGAAAATGTTTTTGATCCCTCAGGAGCAGCTTGAGAAACTGAGAAAAAATGTTGTCGGGCCAGAGCCCATTAGACAAACGGCCGAAAACAACCTGGACTCTGAAATGAAAGCTATACAGGCCAGGGCCGATTTAAATCAGTATTCCAAAGCCCAGTTGTATACCAACACGTTACAGCGCTACCTCCGTCTGGTTAGACAGGGTGAAAAAGATCATAACATTTTAACTTTAACCATGGCCTATCAAGAAAATGGTTCTGGGGCTGATGCGGGGGGTACGGTTGATAAAGATGTTGCGGTGACCGAACCTGTTGAGAGTTCAGAGGGAGATGTTGTAACGGATGTTTTGAGAAACATGCCGGCCAGAAGCAAAAGACATGCACAATATATCCTGCACAAAATGGTTCAGAAACCGCGGGTAACTGCTTGGAATGAACAGGGTGAATTTGTTTTTAAAGGACAACTGATCAAAGGTTCACACATGTTTGATTTGTTGAAGAGTTTCACTAGCACTAATAAGGTACCCGATAGTCGCCGACCTGTAGGCTGGAATGCTTTCCTACAGGCGATGGCCTGTCTGAACATGCCCCAATCAACAGTTCCTAACCAGGAAACGCTACAAAAAATCCGCCCCTTGTAAAGAGGTGGAGCCTGATCTGACTCCGATATCTCATTACTCTGACCGTGCTGAGCGACCATCCTCAGGATCTATCCATCGTTGGGAAGCTTATTAATATCATGTTTTTATTTGTCTCCCATGTAAATAATGACCCGACAAACAATTTTTTTTTTTTTTTTTTTTTTCAAATGTTGTACATTTATTTATACCATAACCCCTGCTTTGTATAAGAATTGTGTTGAATAAAAACAAAACTAATGATTCAAAGGCTGTTTTCATTATTTTTTCAACTTAACACGCATGACATCTTTTAAAATCCTCACAAGAACACCCCATCTGTATACATGGCTGGCTAGGGTCGTAAGTCATTGTGTTATAAGGGGGGGTCCACAGTGTACTGACAAACTCTGCCACTTTTTTATCATTTTGGCCTAAATCCTCACTGTACAAGGCCATAATATCGGGGTATGACCTTCCTTTAGATCTATGATATAAGAAAAACACACAGTGTTGACCACAAGTGAAGGTCTGAAGACTTTGTACTTGACGACCGCTGTAAATGGTTTCTTGACAGTTGTTGAGCAGAAAGTTATTTATCTTCCGAGGGAAAGGTCTGAAATCCGGGGGGTTTGCATAGGAATCAAAAAATTCACCACGGTGGTCCTCCCTTAGATAAATAGCCAGCCAATGTTCTCCGGGCATATTTTTAGGGTGTGTGTTGATTATGTACATTGCAGGTAAATTCTTGATCTTAAATTTAGGCAGCTGATCGCAGGCGTAGACTCCTTGAAACAGTTTCCGTGAGCCGGCCAGGGCATTCATGATGTGGTTGAGCTCTCTGGTGTTCATTTTAATAATAATCATACAGAACGTTTCTCCTCTGATTCTCCTCAATAATGTTGTCAAACACAGCATTCACGACCATATTTACAGTGCGTGGTAGAGGCTGCTTGAAACGCATCACCAAACGCATATTGCACGTCTTCATCAGTGAAAAATGTTGTCCACACTCTTCGTCAGGGGTCAGGTTGAAACCGTACAGGGTGTAACCGCTGCAGTATTCCCGGCGATCGATCAGCAGAGTTTGATCCTTGAGATGGCGACCCGTAGCCAGTACTAGACTGTAATATTCACGAACCGCATTGCCGTTTTCAAAGTCAGGTTGAAAAGGTCTGGATGGAACCTGCACACCATCGACGTACAACGCTATAAATTCCACGTTATAATGTTTAAAGTTAAAGGGGTTCTTGTTGTAAACCCCGGTAAATGCATCATTATCCACGAGACCTATAATAACCTGTTTTGGGAGCTGTCCTAGAAACAGATTTTCCTGGTTCATCACCCGTGTCCCTGCGGGGATACTGTGGACTTTCATATAGACTCTTTCGATCGGGTACTTGGCGTTTGCCGTCATTAACGCATGCGCGTGTCCTAGTTTAACCGCCGGGGAGACGGACACTTTTTTCACAAACAGCGAGGCCGATAATATGGTCAGTTTATATTTTTCAGTATCAGGGGTCATCAGACAAAAAGCACTTTTACTACGGATCATTTTAATTTTAATGTCTACCCCGTTGAGCATGAGTTTTTCTAGGAAAAATATGTCTGCATGGATATGCCCCATTAGCTCAAAGGTCCTCCCTTCTGTTGAAAAGGCCGTTCTTTTTTGCAAACCCTTATTGAGTCCCTCTGGATCCTTGTCGTCCATAGCTTCCGGGATGTCTTTGAAGAAAAGGCCGGGGTTGAACTGTTTGCTTAGGGTCTCCTCACTATAATTAAGTATACACTCCATCATGGCTCTATAGGGGTAAGTATTGCTGCTTTGACTAATGAGCCGATCTCCCAGGGTCACATCCACCTGTGAAAACATGGTGGCCACCGGGTAATTGATGACCCCAGCGTTGGTCGTCTTCTCGATTGCATCGCCATCCTCATCAGTCACTTTACAGTTCATTAAAATAAATGTGTTATTCAAATCAATATAATCCTCGCCATTGCCAGCTATAAAAAACTCCAGAGGGGCCGTGTCTGAAATTGCAGAAAGAGGGGGAATCTCTACATATATGATCTTATCTATACTCGTTTGAGTGTATGGAACTGTAAACAGATCCAGTTCTGATTTGACGCATTCTTCCGATAGACTGTGGACAAAAGACATGTTTAAAAGATGTATCCTGAGGCTCTATTTTTCTTTCTTTGAGACTTTCTTTTTGCAGGTTTTTTCTTGTGCTGCTTCCTTCTCCGAGTGTTTCCACGATATGTTGGAGAATGAGAGATTCTTCGTTTTTTGTTAGCCACGGATCTTTGTCGCCCCCTGGTGGACACATGCTGTTTCTTCTTTTACCCCCCTCCTCGCCATTACCATGAGACCCGAACCCTCCTGATGCTCATGGCTAGCTGCCCGGTTCATAACATTGGTGAACACGTCACTAACAATATTTTTAGCCGCTGATTTCAAGTGGGGTCTGGCTATAGCAAAGCCTCTCTTAAGCAGGGGTATGGCCATTCTAAAGAGACCACGAAAGAGTCCTCCTAGACCGGCGCCATACATTGTGGGGGCTCCTACAATACCGGGCAAGCCGTTCCATCTTGCATCTTGTAATAATCCACATAGGCGCTAGGATCTACATAACCCCTCGAGGTAGCCATTTTAATAATGTACAAACTGTTTCAGGGGTCGAAAATGTAGTTTGACATTAACTTTACCGAAGCGGAAGGGTACGTTGATATTCTGATCCGATTTTACTTCGATCGTGATGTTGTCAAAGTGGGTCTTTGAGACTGGTACGTAGTGTGGTTTGTCATAAGTAATTGTGACCATGTCATTGCTTTTACCTTTATTAAGTACATTTCTCAAAAGGGGGACATAACTATCCCCGACCCTCTGGTGGGTTATGATATCCGTATACACATAAAGAGTGTAAAAGCCGCCCCACCACTTCTGAGAATCTGCTCTCTGTGTCAGAATAGAACCCAAATATACGCCCCAGTTGGCCGCTGGTTTGAATGCTAATACCTGGTTTTGACACCTTGTACACTCTGTTTTTAATAGGGTTGTAATATAGCTTGATGTTGGGGGTGCCTTCTGAGAACTGTTTATGCATCTCATCTAATATTTTATCCACATTGTCATAATAACCTCCTTGTATCGTGAATGTCCATTGACTCTTTTTAACATCATCAAAAATGGCGAAGGTGGCATCCTTATCTTGTAAAACAGCCCAAGTGTAAGGATACTGTATTTCCGCCAACCCCACTTCCCACGACCCCCTTAGATCTATAGATTTTCCAAATTGTACCGTGTAACTGGATATTTCATTTTTAGGATATATATCGAGAGAGGCATTACTGGGTAGAGTCACGTAGAAGCCTCCTGATTCCATCTTGAGAATCGAAAGTAATGCCCCCAACACACCCGCGGGCATGTTGTTATAAGGATTGAATATCGCAAACCTGTTGTTCCGGGACCCAACTATTGAACTTTTCAGGCCATCCAAGCCATTTCATCAACACATATTTTTTCCGGTTCTGGGTTTTTTCAGCTAATATCTTTTCAACTCTGTATACACTGTCTTTACCCACAATAATTTTTTGTAACTCGGCTTCGTAAAACGTTCCTTCTATATCCTCCCTGTCATAGTCTTTTAACCGGTACACGGGGGGGTCTCTACCCAACTGTTCGGTAACTGTAAAATATTCGTCAGAAAATGTTTGTTCATAACCTTTGGCAAAAGTACTCCTTAGCTTTGAAACGCGAACCACATCACCGATGTTGAACTAATAAGTAGTTTTTCCCTTCTTAATAAATGGTCGGTATAATTTTTTATAGACCTTAAAAGAATTACTTTGATCAACATCTAAAGGCTTCATTTTAATACTGGTGTGATACCCTTGGTTGTAAGCATCGATAAAATCTTGAACTTTATCAAAATACTTGAACGTGTTGACCGCTGTAAAATATCTCCACATTTTGGTCTTTATGGTGCGGTTAAACCTCTCCACTACCGATGCCCTAAGCTCATTACCGGTGGTGAAATGATGTATTTTGTGTCTCTTCAGTAGATTCTGAAATTCTCTGTTGAGAAACTCTTTTCCTTTATCAGTCTGCAGTTTTTTAGGACATCGACCCTGGGACAATATATCCTCAAAGGCCCTTGTCACCGCCCGACCTGTTTTATTATGTAGAATGCGAGCCCAGGCATATTTTGATAACACATCGATACACATCAACATCAATTTGTGACCATTGTTATGTTTTGATAAATTTGACATATCGACTAGATCCATTTGCCATTGTGAATCTATGTCAGTTGCATATACGCGGTTTCTTTTAAAGTTAATCCTGAGAGGTTTATGTAAGGTATAGGCGTCTTGTTCCTGTAACCATTCTGAAACAACCACATCATTAACCTTCACTCCGGCCTCAGCGAGTCCTCTTTGAAAACCCTTCTTACCCGCCAAACCCCCAATCTTGGCTGGGTTGTAGTATAGTTCCTGCATTTGGGGAGCTTGCCGAGTCATTCTGTCAAATAACCACACAGACCCACACTATGCGCAAAGTTTTTATACAAGGTTTTTTATTCAACTTCAGGAGAGCAGATACCACTTTTTAGACATTTGAGAAAAGTATAACATACACAACAATTTTTTCTACGGTCCAGACAAAAAGAAATCAGATGATTGGTTACTTGATCTATATCAACAAATATACCTGTTTCTTTATCTTGTAGGCACACACCTCAGTTACATATGTAAATAAAACAACAATATGACCTATTTTAAAAGTAAACAGAGGTGTATTAAACATGCTCAGTAAAAGGTCATACAGATGTTGATGAAATGGCCTAATATCATTCTTGGCCCCCTTGAGCCCTTCATCCCAGTGTTCGTACCCCCCGGTCTTTGTTACAGCAGCCATTCACTTTTCCAGGTTTGAAAGTTGATCCTCATCGATGGTTAAATCTGTAGAGAAAAGGCTCGCGTTGGCTACTTTTCTGTCAAGCACATGGTGTAATAGCGCTCTCAGGTTAGCTGCTGAGTGTTGATGACAGAACCAGTTGCAGAAGCAGTCCAGAACATTCCCCATGTTCAAAGTCCCTTAGTTCAGGTCAGAGTCTGAATCAGTGGCGTAGATGTCGAATTCTTCGTCGCTGCCCCCAGCTTTAACTTCTTTACGGAAGAAATAAGCTTTTAGCTTGCCAGCGGTTTTTCTACTCGGCTCATCCAGGTCATTGAGCAGCTGCCCAAGTTTCTCTATTATAAACGGCTCCTTTTTCAGCTCCAGCAAAATCTCATCTATGATTTTCTGGACTTGTCCCACAGTGACATGTATGTGGGAGTAAGAGAGCGCCTTGATTAGTGCCGGTTTCAGCCACGGTTTGTTCAGTCTTCTGTAAAACACGTTGAAATAGAACAGGAAATAGTAACGGTCTGGTTCAAACAAACAACTGTGTCTCAACTGACTGGGGTGATTCACTTCACACCCCCGACAGACTTCTTTCAGAGCTCGGTCGATGAGAGCACTCAGAATATACACCAGGGTGCTTTTAACCACTCTGCTTACTTGGTCACATACCCCGGGCAAAAATCCTGCGTCTTCATCACGCCCCCGGGACAGTCCGATGCTCATTGGGTCGCCTGGTGGTTTGTGGGGTGTTTCTCCATCCATTGGACTGACCCCCTCCTGAGACGCACAGACGGTAGACAGTTCGGCAAAATCAAGGCCCTCCATGAGCTCCAGAGGCTGGGGATCCCCGAGACTCATTTGGACATCCATCGCACCGCATGTTGTTTCGTCCTGAGGGACCGGGGTCTGAGGTCTTGGAGAGTAACCACAGTCAAAGGGTTCCAGAGTGTATACAAAATCTGGGGAATAGAACCAGGGGTGATCCCGGGTTTGAAGAGGCCTGTAGAGCCTGTCGACGTCCGCAGCTTTCGGGTAAGACATTCTCTTTAATTTTAAACCATGAATGAATTGTTGCACCTTTTATCCTATCTCTTCACTACGTCACGACACACCGCCCTCTTAGAAGAGAGTAGCCCCTGAGCCGTCAGACCCCCCTCCAAAACCCCACACGTCGTCTGTCGTAGTTCTGCAAGCTTTCCCATTCACACCTTTCAAAACCCTGAGTCGGAGACTCCATTTCGCATTCTCTTGGACCCTCTTGCAAGCCTTCTAGAGTCTTATCCACAAGCCCCAGATCTCTCCAGGCCATCACCTTCAACCAGTCCTCATAAGAGTATTCAATTACCGTCTCAAAAGGTTCCAACGTACCCTCCTTCTCTCCCAAAGCAAGAAGCTCCACTCCAACATAGCTGGGATCCCTTTTAAAGCGGTAACCCCGTCGAGCCCCCCAGAACAACACCCAGGAGCGTTCAATCTTCAAATTGGTGAGTACAGGAACCCTTGCCCGGGATTGTTTCTTGCGGGGTTTCATGTTGATGTCGCTGGACATGTTGAAGAAGCGGGATGTTTCAGAAGCTGAGAATTAAAGAGGTATTGCCTAAAAGAAGCGCGGGTTCTTAAATAGAGAGGAGAGTTTCGGGGCGTTGCCTTCAGAGGGGTGGGGGTATTTATGGGTGGCCTTGTTGTTCAGGGTTTTATGGGTGCACACTTTCTGACGGATATGACGTAGGAATAATTAAGGAAATAACTCTACCTAAAATCACGCCCCCCAATTATGACGTAGGAATATTAATAAGCTTAGGGCATACGTCATAACAAAATAGGCCGCGCCCAAAAAACCCTACTATCTACTCTTATGTAGTTGAAGGCGCAGTATAGCTCTCATAGTCTGGTGGAGACGGAAGACCACCAGCCGTTTGAACAAGCCATTCAGCATCACCTTGTTGGGTTAAGTGCAGGCACTGTCAGAGCGCAGGGCGTCCTGCCTTTGAAAGAGTTTCCGAAGTGTCCTGATGTGCCCTTTAGCAATGCAAAATAGGTCAGTGAAAATAGAAACCTTTATCTCACAGGCTGGCCCACGGGAAACGCCTGTGCGCGTTTTATCAGCCTGCTTCGATGGGAGGCATTCGAAACGCCAGGACGGGTCGTTTTCCGTAGTGTAGTGGCTATCACGTGCGCCTCACACGCGAAAGGTCCCTGGTTCGAAACCGGGCGGAAACAACCCGCGGTGCACGCGTGCCAGTGCCGTGTTACCCGTCGCCATCTCTCTGCTCCAAGGCCGGCCGTCGTTTTCTCTTCCTCGGAGTGGCAAGAAATCCTGACCTTGAGAACAAACGATCGCAGAAGGGTAGCTTTGTGAGGCACTGGAACTGACACTTTTAAAATCGATACATGTTGTTGCTGTTACAATACGACCGTAGCAGGATCGGCGACATTGCTGTTACTCTTATCTAGTTGAAGGTGCAGTATAGCTCTGATAGTCTGGTGGTGACGGAAGACCACCAGCCGTTTGAACAAGCCATTCAGCATCACCTTGTTGGGCTAAACGCAGGCACTGTCAGAGCGCAGGTCGTCCTGCCTTTGAAAGAGTTTCCGAAGTGTCCCGAAATCGGTGCACTCAGAGCGTCCGTCCGTCGACAGGTTGAAATTGTAAACGCTGGTGTAACCACTTTTAATTAAAATCTGATGATGATGATGTTGTTGTTGTTATTCTTGTTGTCGTCGTAGTCGCCGTCATTATTAATGTTAAAGTAAAGCAGTAGTTAGATTTGTTGCTACCGTAAGGTGTAGAAGGCACAATAGCTCTGATAGTCTGGTGGTGAAGGAAGACCACCAGACGTTTGAACAAGCCATTCAGCATCACCTTGTTGGGCTAAGTGCAGGCACTGTCAGAGCGCAGGGCGTCCTGCCTTTAAAAGAGTTTCCGAAGTGTCCTGATGTGCCCTTTAGCAATGCCAAACAGGTTAGTGAAAATGGCATCCTTTCGCCGCACTTCAGACGACATCTCACAGCCTAGCCGACCTGAAACACCTGAGCCCGTTTTACCAGCAGGCTTTAACGGTAACCATTTGAAGCAAGAGGCAGCGGTGTCAGTTTCCGTAGTGTAGCGGTTATCACGTTTGCCTAACGCGCGAAAGGTCCCCGGTTCGAAACCGGGCGGAAACAGCCTACTGTGGGCTGGCCCTTTTCGTCATGCTTGCCCTCGTGGTTCCCCGGAGGCGGTGGGTGTCTTTTCTTCATTGGAGTGCCCGTAATCGATGCACTCAGAGCGTCCGTCCGTCGACAGGTTGAAATTGTAAACGCTGGTGTAGCCACTTTTAATTAAAATCTGATGATGATGATGATGATGATGTTGTTGTTGTTGTTGTTGTTGTTGTTCTTGTTGTCATCGTGGTCGCCGTCATTATTATTGTTAAAGTAAAGCAGTAGTTAGATTTGTTGCTACCGTAAGGTGTAGAAGACAACAGTAGGTATGGCGTGTGATATCAAAACATTCAGAATACTTTTAACCTATATAATTTATAAGCTTTGTAAAATAAACCCAAATATCTCTTTTGCGGGGATAAACGCTGTTCTGAGTAGTTTGTGACTTGTTTAATACCAAACAAAGCATCGCTATAAAAAATAAATAAAAAAATCACTGTAAAAGTGCTAGTTCTTTTTGATCTTTATAGTTATTTTCTAGGCTCAGGTTGTTTTTTAGCGCTTATAAAGGCCTGAAATATTCTTAGTGGTTGTTGACTATAGGTCTTGATGCTTAAAAATGTTTTTTTGAGAGACCAAAAGGTTCTAATAAAAGTTTAGAGTAGAGAGGAGAGAGATCGTCTCCATCTTGGTTTCTATTTGAAATTTGATGCAGTGTCATTTTATTGGTTGGTTTTGATATGTTAATTGGTAACAGGGTGGCACAAAGGCCAGACCAGAACAATGCCTTACAAGCAGATCCGGCATGTGGCCATCAGTATAAGTATGAAGGTCTGGTCTTCAGCTCGACAGACTCACACTGACCTTTCGATTTAAGACTAAAGATCAACAATGTCCGGAAACAACATCAGCGATTCGATTTAAACGAGTTTTTAGGCAAGTCTTCAGATTATTTTCATTGACTCAGAGCGTGTTGTGTGCATGTATTGTAAATAAGGCTATAACATCTGTTTTAAGTTCTGTAAAATTATTTTTCAGCCAGTCAACAGGAGTTAATTCCCAACGCTGAGGAGATCATCTGGAACAACGACGGTAAGATTTTTGTGTTTGCGCTCATGGGTTCTTATGCATGGGTGTGTGTGGTTTTGAAGCGGCTCATTAGAGTTATGAAAACGTTTTAATATATATTAATGCCGGTCTCTTTAATTACACAGAAACTATCGAAAGGCCTGTGATTAATGTCTCCGAGGATCGACCAAGAGAAGTGGTTGTCCCTAGACAGGCTGTCTGCCGACCGGGTAAGAACTAAACCCCTGTTTGTTTGTATAACGTTTCTGTAAGATGTTTGAGTCCAGTTTTGTTAATTTAAAAAAATTATCCTGTCTAACAGTATTAAGAAACGTGGTTCGAGACAACGAAAGGCCTTCCACATCGAGGGCTTGTTTCGTTTTACCTTCGAGAACCGTAACCTTTCAAGAATCTGAAAGGCCGTCAGCCCCGGTATCTGATAGCTGTGAGTATATATCTGCAGCCTGTAAGAGGTTAAAGCTTTTTATAAAGCGGTGTGGTTAAAGGTTAAACATGTCTCTTACCTTCACAGCGGTGCAAAAAGCTAAACCAGCCGAAAAACATAAGAAACGATTATTCTGTGGAGGTAAGTAAGATCTTTCAAACTTTAATGTTTTTAAAAGGGCTTTTTTGCCCGTTGAGGGCTAATATTTAAGCGATGGGTGACCGTTTCCTGTAGGGCGGGGGGTTCTGGGAAAGATCTTTAGAAGTCCGGACAGGTCTAGGCTTGTTTCTGGGGAACGTGTTTAGAAATGACCGATTGCTGTACCGTCTGGTTAGGAAGTAAAGCCGTCCGAAAGGGTTTAGTAAGTTGTTTGGCTTATATCCCGCTATTATACTTCTGTTTTAAAGTGGTTGTAGGAAAAGGCTTGAAGGTGTTCATTGTATTTAATATTTAAACAGATCGTGAAAACGTTTGTGAAACAGGAAGTCCCGGGATCAGGAAGCGTTTACACTTGGAAGGTTCGATTAAAAATGAAATGTTGTTGTGTGTGTGTGTGTTTTATTAACAATATTACAGTTTTTAAAGAAACATTTAAGAAACAGTTTATTTACAGCGGCTTCTCTGTTTTACATTTATTATCAAGTCCTAATAAATATATTGTCTGTAAATAATAAGGCGTTGTAGTGAATGTCTAAGGCTATTTTCAAAGGTCTAAAAAAGCTAAAGGTTTTGAATGTCCTGGACATGTTGTTTTAAGTTTGATTTCTGTCACCGTTTAAAGATGTAAATGTAATGTATATTTTTATTCTTCCCAAGACTCTTGGGATAGTCATTCTGTGAATGAGCTATTGAGGACAATTACCCCGTCTAAGTGGGATCAAACATCTTCCCCGGTGAGATCACCGAGAGGATCCCCCACGGTGGTCTTGGAGACCCCCCAACATCTACTCAGGCCACAGCCTTCTGGGGGTAATTCAACACCCCAGATTCAGCCCGCCGCATTGTCGGGCGGAACAAATACAGGCATCCAACAACCTCAGGGGTTGCCGTCAGTCAGGGCTGACACACCACCCAACGACGGCCTGGTTTCAACATCGTCCCCCCAGACCCGTTTCTTGGCTACAGAAACGCGGAACAGTACCCCGCGCTTGGCCAGGGTGTCACCGCAAAGGCCTTCTTGGTCTCCGTCCATGAGTATACGCTCGCTCCCTGCCTCCTTCGACCGAGATTTACCGGAGCGACCATCCTTTGAAGCTGAGCCAGGCCACCAGCCCCCGGAGCTACATCCTGAAGGTCGGCATGAGTTGCTACATACTTTGTTACAAAATCAAAGACTTGTGTTAGTGGGGCAAAACCTGGTGATAGAGAGCCAAAACATCCTTGTTAATACCCTTACTAACGAATTGTACCGTATTTAATGTTTTAATAGACACAAAACGCCTTACTATTGTGGGTTGTTGGAAAAATAAAAAATAAATTAAAAAATGTCCTGACTTGGTAAAAGAACTCACAAACTAAAGGATTATGAACAAGCTAGGGCCCCAAAAAGACCTTCCCGAGAGAACATCCCCGGCCCTGTTGTGAACTCCTCTGATGTCCCAATGAACCTGGAACTATTACAAATGATAAATGATTTAAATAACCCCCAATTACCACCGATAGAATGTGAATTAACAGACTTACCGGTGAACCCCGACCTGTTACAGATGGTCAATGATCTAAATAACCACCTCCCACCGGTAGCGCTTATAGAGGTTCACCCCCTAGTTCACCCCGATTTGTTTGAAATGGTGGAGGCTTTGGAGGAGCTACCCCGACCAAATTCTGCCCCTATCATAAATGATTTGAGACAATTAGAACACAGGATGGCGGCAGAAGCAGCCATCACTATAGAGGAGGGTCTTGACATTAACCGGTTGGATATCTTTGAAGGACTTTTACAGGCTTTAAATGAGCCTCCTCAAAAAGGGGGTTTTGTAGATGTCAGCAGTGGGGGTGTTCGGAATGTGGAGGGTTCTGAGACTGATAAGGCTGTGGAGGACATGCTCTGTGAGAATGTAGGGGGTGAAGGCTTTGTTCAAAATGATGATGTGTCCAAAAGTACCAGTGATCCCGTGATTATAGATAGACCGGCCTATAACAATTTTGAAATGATTCAGCGTTTTAATTTTGCAGAACTTTTAAATTGTGACAATTATGCAGAAATATTTGTCAACATACACGAGGCCTTGCAGAAAATGCTTGAACAGGTTGCTGAAAGGGTCAGACCTCGAGATGTTGTACAGTTAGAACTCAGAGGGAATGATTTGTTTAGCAACCTATCTGTAATGCTGAGTGGAGATAATTTAGATGTCTGGCTAAAATCGAAGCGTTATTGCAAAGTAACGCAGCCATCTTAGCTGATGAAAGTCTGTCTCTGGTAATGAATGTGGTTCGTAACCCTGAGGGTGGGGCGCTTAGAAGACTGTCGAAATGCTTGAAGAACGACATAATTAGGACCAAGCTCAGGCAATTAGTGGTGAGATCCAGTGGGGACAATAAGCTCTGTTTTGCTTACAGTTTAATAAAACTACTCACCCCCGACATGCCTGAACCCCAAGCTCTGCAAGAGGCTTTAATGCTTCATCAGAGGGCCGGCTTAAACTCTCAACAGATGGTTGCCTTTTCAGACATCACCAAGTTTGAGGAGTTGTTGTCTTTAAAAATTGTTGTGTGGTACCGTTGTGAGGTAAAGGAAGTATTTGTGAAATTTCAGACACATCCTGAAACCCATACACAGACACTGTTTCTCTTCCTAAGTGATAGTCATTACTTTGGAATAAAGAGTTTGACGGCTTTTTTGGGTTGTTCGTATGTTTGTCATTGGTGTTATAAGGCCTTCAATGATAAGCTTAAGCACCGATGTGACGGTTACTGTAATGTCTGTTTCAATCCGCAATGTCGTAAGGGTTTGGCCCCTACCATCCGATGTAAAGATTGCTTAAGGATTTGTCTCTCAGCGTTCTGTTTTTCCGAACATAAGGTACAGAGGGCCGCTGCTGAGAGGGGTTAAAAAATGGAGTTATTGTGATCAAACTAAATGTTGCCCGCAGTGTTGCCTCCAGTACCGTTTTCATGAGGTTAAACCACACAAATGTCTGGAGCCGAGATGCAGGATCTGTAATGCTGATTTAACCCCGGGGTCCGAACACCAGTGCTTTATTCAGCCGGTTAAAAAGGAGCCGCCGCACAACTGGTATGTCTTTTTTGATTTTGAATGCCGGCAAGAAAACGGGGTCCACGTTGCTAATTATATACACTGTATTGACATGTTGGATCGTGAGTGGTCAGCTAGCGGTGAGAGTTGTGTCAGGGATTTCTTTACGCGGTATCGAGGTCCAAAATACCTCAATTACACATTTATTGCCCACAATGCTAAGGGTTATGATTCTTACATTTTGATGAAGTATCTGGTGGAAAATGGGGTGACCCCAAAAATAATAGCTCAGGGTAGCAAGATCATGTGTTTCACCGACGAAGCTTTCAACTAACGTTACATAGACTTGTTAAATTTCCTCCCCATGAAATTGAGCGCTTTGCCTAAGGCTCTGGGTTTTGAGGCTCAGAAGAAAGGTTGGTTCTGCCATTTTTTTAATACTAAGGACACTCAAAATTATCAAGGGTCCTACCCGCCCGCCTCTTATTATGGGGTTGATACTATGATGTCTCATGAGAGGGAGGAATTCTTTAAATGGTACAATACGGTTAAGGGAGGTGTTTTTGATTTCCGAGAAGAGATGGCCGCTTATTGTAAAAATGATGTGGTGATCCTTAAAGAAGCCTGTGTGCGTTTCTGCGCCGAGGTTATCAACACATCGGGTCTCAACCCTTTGCAAAGTGTGACCATAGCGTCTCTCTGCATGAAAATGTATCGGTCCAATTTCTTGCAGAAAAACACTATAGCGGTCACCACTTCTGACAACTATCGTGCTTGACAAAAGAACTTTTCGACTGTCTCCATACAGTGGGTGGAATACCTGAGTGCCCGGGATAACATCTTCATCAGACATGCTTTAAATCAAGGGGAAGTAAAAATGGGGCCTTACTACTTAGACGGTTTTAGCGACGTGTCCGGGCGGCGTACCGCTTATGAGTTTGCCGGTTGTATTTACCATGGCTGTCCTCAGTGCTTCGACCCAAACACCTTTAACCCCGTAACACTAAAACTCTGCGGTGATATGTACTATGATTTCCAGAAACGAATTGAAACTTTAAAAAACACCTATGGTTTGAACATGCTGGTGATTTGGGAACACGAGTGGACGACCCTGAAGCAACAGGATGCGGGGGTATAACGGTTTATGGAAACCTTGGACTTTCCTGAATGTCTAGAGCCCCGGGATGCGTTATTTGGGGGTTGTACCAATGCCCTCTGTTTACATTATGAGGTAAAGGAGGGTGAGAGAGTAGATTACTATGATTTCACCAGTCTGTACCCTTATGTCAACAAGACCAAAATGTACCCGGTGGGGCGTCCAACCATTGTTTATCGTGACTTTCTCGAAATCGGACATTACTTTCGTTTGATCAAAGTCACCATGTACCCTCCTCGCGAGCTGTTCTTACCCGTGTTGCCTTACAGGTGTTCGGGAAAATTGATGTTCCCACTTTGTAGAACGTGTGTGGAAACTGAAAATCAAACTACCTCTTGTCTGCACAGTGATGAAGAGAGAGCGCTGACGGGTGTCTGGTGTAGCATTGAGCTTGACAAGGCGGTGGAGAAAGGTTACAGAGTCGGTAAGGTGTATGAGGTTTGGCATTTTTCTGAAAAAACTGATACTCTTTTTGCTGATTACATTATGACCCATCTGAAAGGGAAACAGGAGGCATCGGGCTATCCCTCATGGTGTGTTGACTCCGCGGCCAAAGAGCGATACGTTCAGCAATATTTTGAAAAGGAAGGGATCCGTCTAGAGCCGGGGAACATAACTGTAAACCCCGCCAAGAGACAAATGTCCAAACTGATTTTAAACAGTCTGTGGGGTAAGTTTGGGGAAAGAAATTACCGTCTAAACACAACCTTGATTAAAACCCCTGAACTGTTCATAGAATTTATGTTTTCCAAACAACATGCAGTATCACACTTTCAATTCTTAAATGACCACGTGGCACAGGTCCAGTGGAGGGCCCCTAAAGATTTCCCCACCAAACAGGGGAACGTTAATGTTTTCATAGCGGTTTTTACCACGGCTTACGCCCGGCTTGAACTGTACAACTTAATGGATCAGTTGCAGGAACGCACGCTCTATCATGATACTGACTCTGTAATCTTTGTCACCAGGCCAGGGGATTGGGTCCCTCCCCTCGGGGACTACCTTGGGGAGTTAACGAGCGAACTAGATCCTCAGGACCACATAGTGGAGTTTGTTTCAGGGGGTCCTAAGACTTACGCATACAGAACGGCTGCGGGTAAGACCTGTATGAAAGTTAAGGGTTTCACTCTGAACCATTGTAACAACAAGCTCATTAACATCAAGTCTCTGACGACCCTGGTAGAAAGTTATGTAACGAGAAAGACGCGCCTCCTCGTGAGATTATTACAGCCGGAAATCAGATCTATCGCAATAAAAAGGGGTACACGTTGGAAAATAGATCACTAAACAAACGGTTCAGAGTGGTGTACAATAAAAGAGTGTTGAAGACTGATTATACCACTCTGCCTTATGGATATTAGCGGTGGTTTTGATAACAGACTTCAACACCCTTTCTCCTGTATTATAGCCGGTCCCTCCAATTCGGGGCAGAGCTATCTTATAAAGAACATCATAGAAGATGTGGACGCAACCGTGTCCCAAGCTCTTGACAACATAGTGTGGTGTTACTCTTGCTGGCAACCTCTCTACGATGATTTGGCTTCGAAAAAAAATAATCTGAAATTTGTGCAAGGTCTCCCCGCCTCGTTGTGTGGTGATGACTTGTTCCCGCCCGGTCAAACTAACCTAGTGATCCTTGATGACCTGATGGAGCAGGCCGGTGACAACAGTGAAGTGGAAAAAGCTTTCACAAAGTACACTCATCATAGGAATTTAAGTATTATTTATTTAGTTCAAAATCTATTTTTTCAAGGTAAAAAAAGCCGCACTATTAATTTATATGCCAATGATATAATTATTTTTAAAAACCCCAGAGATAAACTACAGGTCACCGTCTTGGCTCGTCAAATGTACCCTAACCAGACCAAGTTCTCTTTGGAGGCATTTGAGGATGCCACCAAAAAACCCTACGGGTACTTGATTGCGGACTTAAAAGCACAAACCCCAGAAGACTTTCGCCTCAGAACAGGTTTGTGCCCGCCCGATTGGCCGGCAGTGTATGTGCTAAAGAAAAGGAAATAAATAAGAATGTCTGTTCGGATTAAAAGAAATCTGCCGCTTTTGCAAATGTTATTTGAGAGGAGCCCGCGCCATAGGAAAGCTGTGCTGGCAGGGGCCCCCTCGGATTTGATCGAGACCCTGTGTGAAATAGCTTTTAACATCTTACGCGGTAATATACCCCTAACCCCTTCTCAACATTCTAAACTCAAAAAACAAAAAGCGGTTATCAAGATCATCGCTAATAAGAAGTATTCTATTAAAAGAAAAAGAAAGAAGATTAATCAAACCGGGGGTTTTATAGGACCGCTGTTGAGCATAGCCGTGCCTTTCCTAACCAGTCTTCTAGCTTCCAGAGTGGGTTAATAATGGAATATGCTCAGAAAATGTTTTTGATCCCTCAGGAGCAGCTTGAGAAACTGAGAAAAAATGTTGTCGGGCCAGAGCCCATTAGACAAACGGCCGAAAACAACCTGGACTCTGAAATGAAAGCTATACAGGCCAGGGCCGATTTAAATCAGTATTCCAAAGCCCAGTTGTATACCAACACGTTACAGCGCTACCTCCGTCTGGTTAGACAGGGTGAAAAAGATCAAAACATTTTAACTTTAACCATGGCCTCTCAAGAAAATGGTTCTGGGGCTGATGCGGGGGGTACGGTTGATAAAGATGTTGCGGTGACCGAACCTGTTGAGAGTTCAGAGGGAGATGTTGTAACGGATGTTTTGAGAAACATGCCGGCCAGAAGCAAAAGACATGCAGAATATATCCTGCACAAAATGGTTCAGAAACCGCGGGTAACGGCTTGGAATGAACAGGGTGAATTTGTTTTTAAAGGACAACTGATCAAAGGTTCACACATGTTTGATTTGTTGAAGAGTGTCACTAGCACTAATAAGGTACCCGATAGTCGCCGACCTGTAGGCTGGAATGCTTTCCTACAGGCGATGGCCTGTCTGAACATGCCCCAATCAACAGTTCCTAACCAGGAAACGCGACAAAAAATCCGTCTGTGTAAAGAGGTGGAGCCTGATCTGACTCCGATATCTCATTACTCTGACCGTGCTGAGCGACCATCCTCAGGATCTATCCATCGTTGGGAAGCTTATTAATCTCATGTTTTTATTTGTCTCCCCTGTAAATAATGACCCGACAAACAATTTTTTTTATTTTTATTTTTTATTTTTCAAATGTTGTACATTTATTTATACCATAACCCCTGCTTTGTATAAGAATTGTGTTGAATAAAAACAAAACTAATGATTCAAAGGCTGTTTTCATTATTTTTTCACCTTAACACGCATGACATCTTTTAAAATCCTCACAAGAACACCCCATCTGTATACATGGCTGGCTAGGGTCGTAAGTCATTGTGTTATAAGGGGGGGTCCACAGTGTCCTGACAAACTCTGCCACTTTTTTATCATTTTGGCCTAAATCCTCACTGTACAAGGCCATAATATCGGGGTATGACCTTCCTTTAGATCTATGATATAAGAAAAACACACAGTGTTGACCACAAGTGAAGGTCTGCAGACTTTGTACTTGACGACCGCTGTAAATGGTTTCTTGACAGTTGTTGAGCAGAAAGTTATTGATCTTCCGAGGGAAAGGTCTGAAATCCGGGGGGTTTGCATAGGAATCAAAAAATTCTCCACGGTGGTCCTCCCTTAGATAAATAGCCAGCCAATGTTCTCCGGGCATATTTTTAGGGTGTGTGTTGATTATGTACATTGCAGGTAAATTCTTGATCTTAAATTTAGGCAGCTGATCGCAGGCGTAGACTCCTTGAAACAGTTTCCGTGAGCCGGCAAGGGCATTCATGTTGTGGTTGAGCTCTCTGGTGTTCATTTTAATAATAATCATACAGAACGTTTCTCCTCCGATTCACCTCAATAATGTTGTCAAACACAGCATACACGACCATATTTACAGTGCGTGGTAGAGGCTGCTTGAAACGCATCTCCAAACGCATATTGCCCGTCTTCATCAGTGAAAAATGTTGTCCACACTCTTCGTCAGGGGTCAGGTTGAAACCGTACAGGGTGTAACCGCTGCAGTATTCCCGGCGATCGATCAGCAGAGTTTGATCCTTGAGATGGCGACCCGTAGCCAGTACTAGACTGTCATATTCACGAACCGCATTGCCGTTTTCAAAGTCAGGTTGAAAAGGTCTGGATGGAACCTGCACACCATCGACGTACAACGCTATAAATTCCGCGTTATGTTTAAAGTTAAAGGGGTTCTTGTTGTAAACCCCGGTAAATGCATCATTATCCACGAGACCTATAATAACCTGTTTTGGGAGCTGTCCTAGAAACAGATTTTCCTGGTTCATCACCCGTGTCCCTGCGGGGATACTGTGGACTTTCATATAGACTCTTTCGATCGGGTACTCGGCGTTTGCCGTCATTAACGCCTGCGCGTGTCCTAGTTTAACCGCCGGGGAGACGGACACTTTTTTCACAAACAGCGAGGCCGATAATATGGTCAGTTTATATTTTTCCGTATCAGGGGTCATCAGACAAAAAGCATTTTTACTACGGATCATTTTAATTTTAATGTCTACCCCGTTGAGCATGAGTTTTTCTTGGAAAAATATGTCTGCATGGATATGCCCCATTAGCTCAAAGGTCCTCCCTTCTGTTGAAGAGGCCGTTCTTTTTTGCAAACCCTTATTGAGTCCCTCTGGATCCTTGTCGTCCATAGCTTCCGAGATGTCTTTGAAGAAAAGGCCGGGGCTGAACTGTTTGCTTAGGGTCTCCTCACTATAATTAAGTTTACACTCCATCATGGCTCTATAGGGGTAAGTATTGCTGCTTTGACTAATGAGCCGATCTCCCAGGGTCACATCCACCTGTGAAAACATGGTGGCCACCGGGTAATTGATGACCCCAGCGATGGCCGTATTCTCGATTGCATCGCCATCCTAATCAGTCACTTTACAGTTCATTAAAATAAATGTGTTATTCAAATCAATATAATCCTCGCCATTGCCAGCTATAAAAAACTCCAGAGGGGCCGTGTCTGAAATTGCAGAAAGAGGGGGAATCTCTACATATATGATCTTATCTATACTCGTTTGAGTGTATGGAACTGTAAACAGATCCAGTTCTGATTTGACGCATTCTTCCGATAGACTGTTGACAAAAGACATGTTTAAAAGATGTATCCTGAGGCTCTATTTTTCTTTCTTTGAGACTTTCTTTTTGCAGGTTTTTTCTTGTGCTGCTTCCTTCTCCGAGTGTTTCCACGATATGTTGGAGAATGAGAGATTCTTCGTTTTTTGTTAGCCACGGATCTTCGTCGCCCTGGTGGACACATGCTGTTTCTTCTTTTACCCCCCCTCCTCGCCATTACCATGAGACCCGAACCCTCCTGATGCTCATGGCTAGCTGCCCGGTTCATAACATTGGTGAACACGTCACTAACAATATTTTTAGCCGCTGATTTCAAGTGGGGTCTGGCTATAGCAAAGCCTCTCTTAAGCAGGGGTACGGCCATTCTAAAGAGACCATGAAAGAGTCCTCCTAGACCGGCGCCATACATTGTGGGGGCTCCTACAAAACCGGGCAAGCCGTTCCATCTTGCATCTTGTAATAATCCACATAGGCGCTAGGATCTACATAACCCCTCGAGGTAGCCATTTTAATAATGTACACACTGTTTCAGGGGTCGAAAATGTAGTTTGACATTAACTTTACCGAAGCGGAAGGGTACGTTGATATTCTGATCCGATTTTACTTCGATCGTGATGTTGTCAAAGTGGGTCATTGAGACTGGTACGTAGTGTGGTTTGTCATAAGTAATTGTGACCATGTCATTGCTTTTACCTTTAATAAGTACATTTCTCAAAAGGGGGACATAACTATCCCAGACCCTCTGGTGGGTTATGATATCCGTATACACATAAAGAGTGTAAAAGCCGCCACACCACTTCTGAGAACCTGCTCTCTGTGTCCGAATAGAACCCTAATATACGCCCCAGTTGGCCGCTGGTTTGAATGCTAATACCTGGTTTTGACACCTTGTACACTCTGTTTTTAATAGGGTTGTAATATAGCTTGATGTTGGGGGTGCCTTCTGAGAACTGTTTATGCATCTCATCTAATATTTTATCCACATTGTCATAATAACCTCCTTGTATCGTGAATGTCCATTGACTCTTTTTAACATCATCAAAAATGGCGAAAGTGGCATCCTTATCTTGTAAAACAGCCCAAGTGTAAGGATACTGTATTTCCGCCAACCCCACTTCCCACGACCCCCTTAGATCTATAGATTTTCCAAATTCCAAATATTTCATTTTTAGGGTATATATCGAGAGAGGCGTTACTGGGTAGAGTCACGTAGAAGCCTCCTGATTCGATCTTGAGTATCGAAAGTAATGCCCCCAACACACCCGCGGGCATGTTGTTATAAGGATTGAATATCGCAAACCTGTTGTTCCGGGACCCAACTATTGAACTTTTCAGGCCATCCAAGCCATTTCATCAACACATATTTTTTCCGGTTCTGGGTTTTTTCAGCTAATATCTTTTCAACTCTGTATACACTGTCTTTACCCACAATAATTTTTTGTAACTCGGCTTCGTAAAACGTTCCTTCTATATTCTCCCCGTCATAGTCTTTTAACCGGTACACGGGGGGGTCTCTAGCCAACTGTTTGGTAACTGTAAAAGTACTCCTTAGCTTTGAAACGCGAACCACATCACAGATGTTGAACTTATAAGTAGTTTTTCCCTTCTTAATAAATGGTCCGTATAATTTTTTATAGACCTTAAAAGAATTACTTTGATCCACATCTATAGGCTTCATTTTAATACTGGTGTGATACCCTTGGTTGTAAGTATCGATAAAATCCTGAACTTTATCAAAATACTTGAACGTGTTGACCGCTGTAAAATATCTCCACATTTTGGTCTTTATGGTGCGGTTAAACCTCTCCACTACCGATGCCTTAAGCTCATTACCGGTGGTGAAATGATGTATTTTGTGTCTCTTCAGTAGATTCTGAAATTCTCTGTTGAGAAACTCTTTTCCTTTATCAGTCTGCAGTTTTTTAGGACATCGACCCTGGGACAATATATCCTCAAAGGCCCTTGTCACCGCCCGACCTGTTTTATTATGTAGAATGCGAGCCCAGGCATATTTTGATAACACATCGATACACATCAACATCAATTTGTGACCATTGTTATGTTTTGATAAATTTGACATATCGACTAGATCCATTTGCCATTGTGAGTCTATGTCAGTTGCATATACGCGGTTTCTTTTAAAGTTAATCCTGAGAGGTTTATGTAAGGTATAGGCGTCTTGTTCCCGTAACCATTCTGAAACAACCACATCATTAACCTTCACTCCGGCCTCAGCGAGTCCTCTTTGAAAACCCTTCTTACCCGCCAAACCCCCAATCTTGGCTGGGTTGTAGTATAGTTCCTGCATTTGGGGAGCTTGCCGAGTCATTCTGTCAAATAACCACACAGACCCACACTATGCGCAAAGTTTTTATACAAGGTTTTTTATTCAACTTCAGGAGAGCAGATACCCCTTTTTAGACATTTGAGAAAAGTATAACATACACAACAATTTTTTCTACGGTCCAGACAAAAAGAAATCAGATGATTGGTTACTTGATCTATATCAACAAATATACCTGTTTCTTTATCTTGTAGGCACACACCTCAGTTACATATGTAAATAAAACAACAATATGACCTATTTTAAAAGTAAACAGAGGTGTATTAAACATGCTCAGTAAAAGGTCATACAGATGTTGATGAAATGGCCTAATATCATTCTTGGCCCCCTTGAGCGCTTCATCCCAGTGTTCGTACCCCCCGGTCTTTGTTACAGCAGCCATTAACTTTTCCAGGTTTGAAAGTTGATCCTCATCGATGGTTAAATCTGTAGAGAAAAGGCTCGCGTTGGCTACTTTTCTGTCAAGCACATGGTGTAATAGCGCTCTCAGGTTAGCTGCAGAGTGTTGATGACAGAACCAGTTGCAGAAGCAGTCCAGGGTCTGAGGTCTTGGAGAGTAACCGCAGTCAAAGGGTTCCAGAGTGTATACAAAATCTGGGGAATAGAACCAGGGGTGATCCCGGGTTTGAAGAGGCCTGTAGAGCCTGTCGACGTCCGCAGCTTTCAGGTAAGACATTCTCTTTAATTTTAAACCATGATTGAATTGTTGCGCCTTTTATCCTATCTCTTCACTACGTCACGACACACCGCCCTCTTAGAAGAGAGTAGCCCCTGAGCCGTCAGACCCCCCTCCAAAACCCCACACGTCGTCTGTTTTATCATCGTCGTCGTCATTCAAGGGGGATATATAATCCATAATCCAGCATATTCTCCTTCTAACCAAATCCAGTTGCGAACATTTGGTCAAGATGTCAAAACCATCATTTATACAGTTTATGACCTCTTTCAAGAACGGCCAGTCCACGGCGTCAAACATAATTTCAGTAACCTGTTTTTCTGGATCCTCCACACCCCCTTCAATAGGGTTTGTAATCAGGGTACTGCTAAACAAAACCTTACGATCTGTAGTTAGAGATAGACTCTTCACCACTCTACCGTAGTTCTGCAAGCTTTCCCATTCACACCTTTCAAAACCCTGAGTCGGAGACTCCATTTCGCATTCTCTTGGACCCTCTTGCAAGCCTTCTAGAGTCTTATCCACAAGCCCCAGATCTCTCCAGGCCATCACCTTCAACCAGTCCTCATAAGAGTATTCAATTACCGTCTCAAAAGGTTCCAACGTACCCTCCTTCTCTCCCAAAGCAAAAAGCTCCACTCCAACATAGCTGGGATCCCTTTTAAAGCGGTAACCCCGTCGAGCCCCCCAGAACAACACCCAGGAGCGTTCAATCTTCAAATTGGTGAGTACAGGAACCCTTGCCCGGGATTGTTTCTTGCGGGGTTTCATGTTGATGTCGCTGGACATGTTGAAGAAGCGGGATGTTTCTGATGCTGAGAATTAAAGAGGTATTGCCTAAAAGCAGCGCGGGTTCTTAAATAGAGAGGAGAGTTTCGGGGCGTTGCCTTCAGAGGGGTGGGGGTATTTATGGGTGGCCTTGATGTTCAGGGTTTTATGGGTGTACACTTTCTGACGGATATGACGTAGGAATAATTAAGGAAATAACTCTACCTAAAATCACGCCCCCCAATTATGACGTAGGAATATTAATAAGCTTAGGGCATACGTCATAACAAAATAGGCCGCGCCCAAAAAACCCTACTATCTACTCTTATGTAGTTGAAGGCGCAGTATAGCTCTGATAGTCTGGTGGTGACGGAAGACCACCAGCCGTTTGAACAAGCCATTCAGCATCACCTTGTTGGGCTAAGTGCAGGCACTGTCAGAGCGCAGGGCGTCCTGCCTTTGAAAGAGTTTCCGAAGTGTCCTGATGTGCCCTTTAGCAATGCCAAACAGGTCTGTGAAAATGGCATCCTTTCGCGGCACTTCAGACGCCATCTCACAGTCTAGCCGACCTGAAATGCCTGAGCCCGTTTTACCAGCAGGCTTCAACGGTAACCGTTTGAAGCAAGACGTGGCGGTGTCAGTTTCCGTAGTGTAGCGGTTATCATGTTCGCCTAACACGCGAAAGGTCCCCGGTTCGAAACCGGGCGGAAACAGCCTGCTGTGGGCCTGCCCTTTTCGTCCTGTTTGCCCTCGTGGTTCCCCGGAGGCGGTGGGTAGCTTTTCTTCATTGGAGTGCCCGAAATCGGTGCTCTCAGAGCGTCCGTCCGTCGACAGGTTGAAATTGTAAACGCTGGTGTAGCCACTTTTAATTAAAATCTGATGATGATGATGATGATGATGTTGTTGTTGTTGTTCTTGTTGTCATCGTGGTCGCCGTCATTATTATTGTTAAAGTAAAGCAGTAGTTAGATTTGTTGCTACCGTAAGGTGTAGAAGGCACAATAGCTCTGTGATTGTCTGATGGTGGCACAAGACGAGCAGCAGCTGTTTGAACAAGCCATTGAGCATCACCTTGTTGGGGTAAGTGTAAGTCTTGTCATAGCTCAGGGCATTCTTCCTTTAAAAGAGTTTCCAAAGTGTCCTGATGTGCCCTTGAGCAATGCAATATAGGTCAGTGAAAATAGAAACCTTTATCTCACAGGCAGGCCCACGGGAAACGCCTGTGCGCGTTTTACCAGCCTGCTTCGATGGGAGCCAATCGAAACCCCAGGACAGGTTGGTTTCTGTAGTGTAGTGGCTATCATGTTCGCCTCACACGCGAGAAGTCCCTGGTTCGAAACTGGGCGGAAACAACCCGCGGTGCACGCGTGCCAGTGCCGTGTTACCCGTCCTCATCTCTCTGCCCCATGGCCGGCCGTCGTTTTCTCTTCCTCGGAGTGGCAAGAAATCCTGACCTTCAGAACAAATGATCGCAGAAGGGTAGCTTTGCGAGGCGCTGGAACTGACACTTTTAAAATCGATACATGTCGTTGCTGTTGCAATACGACCGTAGCAGGATCGGTGACATTGCTGTTACTCTTATGTAGTTGAAGGCGCAAAATAGCTCTGATAGTCTGGTGGTGACGGAAGACCACCAGCCGTTTGAACAAGCCATTCAGCATCACCTTGTTGGGCTAAGTGCAGGCACTGTCTGATCGCAGGGCGTCCTGCCTTTGAAAGAGTTTCCGAAGTATCCCGAAATCGGTGCACTCAGAGCGTCCGTCCGTCGACAGGTTGAAATTGTAAACGCTGGTGTAGCCACTTTTAATTAAAATCTGATGATGATGATGATGATGTTGTTGTTGTTCTTGTTGATGTTGTTGTTGTTGTTGTTGTTCTTGTTGTCGTCGTAGTCGCCGTCATTATTAATGTTAAAGTAAAGCAGTAGTTAGATTTGTTGCTACCGTAAGGTGCAGAAGGCACAATAGCTCTGTGATTGTCTGATGGTGGCACAAGACGAGCAGCAGCTGTTTGAACAAGCCATTGAGCATCACCTTGTTGGGGTAAGTGTAAGTCTTGTCATTGCTCAGGGCGTTCTTCCTTTGAAAGAGTTTCCAAAGTGTCCTGATGTGCCCTTGAGCAATGCAAAATAGGTCATTGAAAATAGAAACCTTTATCTCACAGGCTGGCCCACGGGAAACGCCTGCGTGCGTTTTACCAGCCGGCTTCGATAGGAGTTATTCGAAACACCAGGACGGGTTGGTTTCCGTAGTGTAGTGGCTATCACGTTCGCCTAACGCACGAAAGGTCCCCGGTTTAAAACCGGGCGGAAAGAGCCTGCTGTGGGCCGGCCCTTTTCGTCCTGCTTGCCCTCGTGGTTCCCCAGAGGCGGTAGGTGGCTTTTCTTCATTGGAGTTCCCGAAATTGTTGGACTCAGAGCGTCCGTCCGTCGACAGGTTGAAATTGTAAACGCTGGTGTAGCCACTTTTAATTAAAATCTGATGATGATGTTATTGTTCTTGTTGTTGTTGTTGTTGTTCTTGTTTTTCTTTTTGTCGTCGTGGTCGCCGTCATTATTATTGTTAAAGTAAAGCTACCGTAAGGTGTAGAAGGCACAATAGCTCTGTGATTGTCTGATGGTGGCACAAGACGAGCAGCAGCTGTTTGAACAAGCCATTGAGCATCACCTTGTTGGGGTAAGTGTAAGTCTTGTCATAGCTCAGGGCGTTCTTCCTTTGAAAGAGTTTCCAAAGTGTCCTGATGTGTCCTTGAGCAATGCAAAATAGGTCAGTGAAAATACACTCACCTAAAGGATTATTAGGAACACCATACTAATACTATGTTTGACACCCTTTCGCCTTCAGAACTGACTTAATTCTACGTGGCATTGATTCAACAAGGTGCTGAAAGCATTCTTTAGAAATGTTGGCCCATATTGATAGGATAGCATCTTGCAGTTGATGGAGATTTGTGGGATGCACATCCAGGGCACGAAGCTCCCGTTCCACCACATCCCAAAGATGCTCTATTGGGTTGAGATCTGGTGACTGTGGGGGCCAGTTTAGTACAGTGAACTCATTGTCATGTTCAAGAAACCAATTTGAAATGATTCAACCTTTGTGACATGGTGCATTATCCTGCTGGAAGTAGCCATCAGAGGATGGGTACATGGTGGTCATAAAGGGATGGACATGGTCAGAAACAATGCTCAGGTAGGCCGTGGCATTTAAACGATGCCCAATTGGCACTAAGGAGCCTAAAGTGTGCCAAGAAAACATCCCCCACACCATTACACCACCACCACCAGCCTGCACAGTGGTAACAAGGCATGATGGATCCATGTTCTCATTCTGTTTACGTCAAATTCTGACTCTACCATCTGAATGTCTCAACAGAAATCGAGACTCATCAGACCAGGCAACAACTGTCCAATTTTGGTGAGTTTGTGCAAATTGTAGCCTCTTTTTCCTATTTGTAGTGGAGATGAGTGGTACCCGGTGGGGTCTTCTGCTGTTGTAGCCCATCCGCCTCAAGGTTGTACGTGTTGTGGCTTCACAAATGCTTTGCTGCATACCTCGGTTGTAACGAGTGGTTATTTCAGTCAAAGTTGCTCTTCTATCAGCTTGAATCAGTCGGCCCATTCTCCTCTGACCTCTAGCATCAACAAGGCATTTTCGCCCACAGGACTGCCGCATACTGGATGTTTTTCCCTTTTCACACCATTCTTTGTAAACCCTAGAAATGGTTGTGCGTGAAAATCCCAGTAACTGAGCAGATTGTGAAATACTCAGACCAGCCCGTCTGGCACCAACAACCATGCCACGCTCAAAATTGCTTAAATCACCTTTCTTTCCCATTCAGACTTTCAGTTTGGAGTTCAGGAGATTGTCTTGACCAGGACCACACCCCTAAATGCATTGAAGCAACTGCCATATGATTGGTTGGTTATTGAACAGGTGTTCCTAATAATCCTTTAGGTGAGTGTAGAAACCTTTATCTCACAGGCTGGCCCACGGGAAACGCCTGTGCGCGTTTTACCAGCCGGCTTCGATGGGAGCCATTCGAAACACCAGGACAGGTCGGTTTCCGTAGTGTAGTGGCTATCACGTTCGCCTCACACGCGAAAGGTCCCTGGTTCGAAACCGGGCGGAAACAACCCGCGGTGCATGCGTGCTAGTGCACACAGTGCTGACCACAAGTGAAGGTCTGAAGACTTTGTACTTGACGACCGCTGTAAATGGTTTCTTGACAGTTGTTGAGCAGAAAGTTATTGATCTTCCGAGGGAAAGGTCTGAAATCCGGGGGGTTTGCATAGGAATCAAAAAATTCACCATGGTGGTCCTCCCTTAGATAAATAGCCAGCCAATGTTCTCCGGGCATATTTTTAGGGTGTGTGTTGATTATGTACATTGCAGGTAAATTCTTGATCTTAAATTTAGGCAGCTGATCGCAGGCGTAGACTCCTTGAAACAGTTTCCGTGAGCCGGCCAGGGCATTCATGATGTGGTTGAGCTCTCTGGTGTTCATTTTAATAATAATCATACGGAACGTTTCTCCTCTGATTCACCTCAATAATGTTGTCAAACACAGCATACACGACCATATTTACAGTGTGTGGTAGAGGCTGCTTGAAACGCATCTCCAAACGCATATTGCCCGTCTTCATCAGTGAAATATGTTGTCCACACTCTTCGTCAGGGGTCAGGTTGAAACCATACAGGGTGTAACCGCTGCAGTATTCCCGGCGATCGATCAGCAGAGTTTGATCCTTGAGATGGCGACCCGTAGCCAGTACTAGACTGTAATATTCACGAACCGCATTGCCGTTTTCAAAGTCAGGTTGAAAAGGTCTGGATGGAACCTGCACACCATCGACGTACAATGCTATAAATTCCGCGTTATAATGTTTAAAGTTAAAGGTGTTCTTGTTGTAAACCCCGGTAAATGCATCATTATCCACGAGACCTATAATAACCTGTTTTGGGAGCTGTCCTAGAAACAGATTTTCCTGGTTCATCACCCGTGTCCCTGCGGGGATACTGTGGACTTTCATATAGACTCTTTCGATCGGGTACTTGGCGTTTGCCGTCACTAACGCCAGCGCGTGTCCTAGTTTAACCGCCGGGGAGACGGACACTTATTTCACAAACAGCGAGGCCGATAATATGGTCAGTTTATATTTTTCCGTATCAGGGGTCATCAGACAAAAAGCACTTTTACTACGGATCATTTTAATTTTAATGTCTACCCCGTTGAGCATGAGTTTTTCTTGGAAAAATATGTCTGCATGGATATGCCCCATTAGCTCAAAGGTCCTCCCTTCTGTTGAAGAGGCCGATCTTTTTTGCAAACCCTTATTGAGTCCCTCTGGATCCTTGTCGTCCATAGCTTCCGGGATGTCTTTGAAGAGAAGGCCGGGGCTGAACTGTTTGCTTAGGGTCTCCTCACTATAATTAAGGATACACTCCATCATGGCTCTATAGGGGTAAGTATTGCTGCTTTGACTAATGAGCCGATCTCCCAGGGTCACATCCACCTGTGAAAACATGGTGGCCACCGGGTAATTGATTAATTGATGACCCCAGCGTTGGCCGTCTTCTCGATTGCATCGCCATCCTAATCAGTCACTTTACAGTTCATTAAAATAAATGTGTTATTCAAATCAATATAATCCTCGCCATTGCCAGCTATAAAAAACTCCAGAGGGGCCGTGTCTGAAATTGCAGAAAGAGGGGGAATCTCTACATATATGATCTTATCTATACTCGTTTGAGTGTATGGAACTGTAAACAGATCCAGTTCTGATTTGACGCATTCTTCCGATAGACTGTTGACAAAAGACATGTTTAAAAGATGTATCCTGAGGCTCTATTTTTCTTTCTTTGAGACTTTCTTTTTGCAGGTTTTTTCTTGTGCTGCTTCCTTCTCCGAGTGTTTCCACGATATGTTGGAGAATGAGAGATTCTTCGTTTTTTGTTAGCCACGGATCTTCGTCGCCCTGGTGGACACATGCTGTTTCTTCTTTTACCCCCCCTCCTCGCCATTACCATGAGACCCGAACCCTCCTGATGCTCATGGCTAGCTGCCCGGTTCATAACATTGGTGAACACGTCACTAACAATATTTTTAGCCGCTGATTTCAAGTGGGGTCTGGCTATAGCAAAGCCTCTCTTAAGCAGGGGTACGGCCATTCTAAAGAGACCATGAAAGAGTCCTCCTAGACCGGCGCCATACATTGTGGGGGCTCCTACAAAACCGGGCAAGCCGTTCCCGGCTTGCATCTTGTAATAATCCACATAGGCGCTAGGATCTACATAACCCCTCGAGGTAGCCATTTTAATAATGTACAAACTGTTTCAGGGGTCGAAAATGTAGTTTGACAATAACTTTACTGAAGCGGAAGGGTACGTTGATATTCTGATCCGATTTTACTTCGATCGTGATGTTGTCAAATTGGGTCTTTGAGACTGGTACGTAGTGTGGCTTGTCATAAGTAATTGTGACCATGTCATTGCTTTTACCTTTAATAAGTACATTTCTCAAAAGGGGGACATAACTATCCCCGACCCTCTGGTGGGTTATGATATCCGTATACACATAAAGAGTGTAAAAGCCGCCCCACCACTTCTGAGAACCTGCTCTCTGTGTCAGAATAGATCCCAAATATACGCCCCAGTTGGCCGCTGGTTTGAATGCTAATACCTGGTTTTGACACCTTGTACACTCTGTTTTTAATAGGGTTGTAATATAGCTTGATGTTGAGGGTGCCTTCTGAGAACTGTTTATGCATCTCATCTAATATTTTATCCACATTGTCATAATAACCTCCTTGTATCGTGAATGTCCATTGACTCTTTTTAACATCATCAAAAATGGCGAAGGTGGCATCCTTATCTTGTAAAACAGCCCAAGTGTAAGGATACTGTATTTCCGCCAACCCCACTTCCCACGACCCCCTTAGATCTATAGATTTTCCAAATTGTACCGTGTAACTGGATATTTCATTTTTAGGGTATATATCGAGAGAGGCGTTACTGGGTAGAGTCACGTAGAAGCCTCCTGATTCCATCTTGAGTATCGAAAGTAATGCCCACAACACACCCGCGGGCAAGTTGTTATAAGGATTGAATATCGCAAACCTGTTGTTCCGGGACCCAACTATTGAACTTTTCAGGCCATCCAAGCCATTTCATCAACACATATTTTTTCCGGTTCTGGGTTTTTTCAGCTAATATCTTTTCAACTCTGTATACACTGTCTTTACCCACAATAATTTTTTGTAACTCGGCTTCGTAAAACGTTCCTTCTATATCCTCCCCGTCATAGTCTTTTAACCGGTACACGGGTGGGTCTCTAGCCAACTGTTCGGTAACTGTAAAATATTCGTCAGAAAATGTTTGTTCATAACCTTTGGCAAAAGTACTCCTTAGCTTTGAAACGCGAACCACATCACCGATGTTGAACTTATAAGTAGTTTTTCCCTTCTTAATAAATGGTCCGTATAATTTTTTATAGACCTTAAAAGAATTACTTTGATCAACATCTTTAGGCTTCATTTTAATACTGGTGTGATACCCTTGGTTGTAAGCATCGATAAAATCCTGAACTTTATCAAAATACTTGAACGTGTTGACCGCTGTAAAATATCTCCACATTTTGGTCTTTATGGTGCGGTTAAACCTCTCCACTACCGATGCCCTAAGCTCATTACCGGTGGTGAAATGATGTATTTTGTGTCTCTTCAGTAGATTCTGAAATTCTCTGTTGAGAAACTCTTTTCCTTTATCAGTCTGCAGTTTTTTAGGACATCGACCCTGGGACAATATATCCTCAAAGGCCCTTGTCACCGCCCGACCTGTTTTATTATGTAGAATGCGAGCCCAGGCATATTTTGATAACACATCGATACACATAAACATCAATTTGTGACCATTGTTATGTTTTGATAAATTTGACATATCGACTAGATCCATTTGCCATTGTGAGTCTATGTCAGTTGCATATACGCGGTTTCTTTTAAAGTTAATCCTGAGAGGTTTATGTTAGGTATAGGCGTCTTGTTCCCGTAACCATTCTGAAACAACCACATCATTAACCTTCACTCCGGCCTCAGCGAGTCCTCTTTGAAAACCCTTCTTACCCGCCAAACCCCCAATCTTGGCTGGGTTGTAGTATAGTTCCTGCATTTGGGGAGCTTGCCGAGTCATTCTGTCAAATAACCACACAGACCCACACTATGCGCAAAGTTTTTATACAAGGTTTTTTATTCAACTTCAGGAGAGCAGATACCCCTTTTAAGACATTTGAGAAAAGTATAACATACACAACAATTTTTTCTACGGTCCAGACAAAATGAAATCAGATGATTGGTTACTTGATCTATATCAACAAATATACCTGTTTCTTTATCTTGTAGGCACACACCTCAGTTACATATGTAAATAAAACAACATTATGACCTATTTTAAAATTAAACAGAGGTGTATTAAACATGCTCAGTAAAAGGTCATACAGATGTTGATGAAATGGCCTAATATCATTCTTGGCCCCCTTGAGCCCTTCATCCCAGTGTTCGTACCCCCCTGTCTTTGTTACAGCAGCCATTCACTTTTCCAGGTTTGAAAGTTGATCCTCATCGATGGTTAAATCTGTAGAGAAAAGGCTCGCGTTGGCTACTTTTCTGTCAAGCACATGGTGTAATAGCGCTCTCAGGTTAGCTGCAGAGTGTTGATGACAGAACCAGTTGCAGAAGCAGTCCAGAACATTCCCCATGTTCAAAGTCCCTTAGTTCAGGTCAGAGTCTGAATCAGTGGCGTAGATGTCGAATTCTTCGTCGCTGCCCCCAGCTTTAACTTCTTTACGGAAGAAATAAGCTTTTAGCTTGCCAGCGGTTTTTCTACTCGGCTCATCCAGGTCATTGAGCAGCTGCCCAAGTTTCTCTATTATAAACGGCTCCTTTTTCAGCTCCAGCAAAATCTCATCTATGATTTTCTGGACTTGTCCCACAGTGACATGTATGTGGGAGTAAGAGAGCGCCTTGATTAGTGCCGGTTTCAGCCACGGTTTGTTCAGTCTTCTGTAAAACACGTTGAAATAGAACAGGAAATAGTAACGGTCTGGTTCAAACAAACAACTGTGTCTCAACTGACTGGGGTGATTCACTTCACACCCCCGACAGACTTCTTTCAGAGCTCGGTCGATGAGAGCACTCAGAATATACACCAGGGTGCTTTTAACCACTCTGCTTACTTGGTCACATACCCCGGGCATAAATCCTGCGTCTTCATCACGCCCCCGGGACAGTCCGATGCTCATTGGGTCGCCTGGTGGTTTGTGGGGTGTTTCTCCATCCATTGGACTGACCCCCTCCTGAGACGCACAGACGGTAGACAGTTCGGCAAAATCGAGGTCCTCCATGAGCTCCAGAGGCTGGGGATCCCCGAGACTCATTTGGACATCCATCGCACCGCATGTTGTTTCGTCCTGAGGGACCGGGGTCTGAGGTCTTGGAGAGTAACCACAGTCAAAGGGTTCCAGAGTGTATACAAAATCTGGGGAATAGAACCAGGGGTGATCCCGGGTTTGAAGAGGCCTGTAGAGCCTGTCGACGTCCGCAGCTTTCGGGTAAGACATTCTCTTTAATTTTAAACCATGAATGAATTGTTGCACCTTTTATCCTATCTCTTCACTACGTCACGACACACCGCCCTCTTAGAAGAGAGTAGCCCCTGAGCCGTCAGACCCCCCTCCAAAACCCCACACGTCGTCTGTCGTAGTTCTGCAAGCTTTCCCATTCACACCTTTCAAAACCCTGAGTCGGAGACTCCATTTCGCATTCTCTTGGACCCTCTTGCAAGCCTTCTAGAGTCTTATCCACAAGCCCCAGATCTCTCCAGGCCATCACCTTCAACCAGTCCTCATAAGAGTATTCAATTACCGTCTCAAAAGGTTCCAACGTACCCTCCTTCTCTCCCAAAGCAAAAAGCTCCACTCCAACATAGCTGGGATCCCTTTTAAAGCGGTAACCCCGTCGAGACCCCCAGAACAACACCCAGGAGCGTTCAATCTTCAAAATGGTGAGTACAGGAACCCTTGCCCGGGATTGTTTCTTGCGGGGTATCATGTTGATGTCGCTGGACATGTTGAAGAAGCGGGATGTTTCTGATGCTGAGAATTAAAGAGGTATTGCCTAAAAGCAGCGCGGGTTCTTAAATAGAGAGGAGAGTTTCGGGGCGTTGCCTTCAGAGGGGTGGGGGTATTTATGGGTGGCCTTGATGTTCAGGGTTTTATGGGTGTACACTTTCTGACGGATATGACGTAGGAATAATTAAGGAAATAACTCTACCTAAAATCACGCCCCCCAATTATGACGTAGGAATATTAATAAGCTTAGGGCATACGTCATAACAAAATAGGCCGCGCCCAAAAAACCTTACTATCTACTCTTATGTAGTTGAAGGCGCAGTATAGCTCTGATAGTCTGGTGGTCTTTTAATTAAAATCTGATGATGATGATGATGATGATGATGTTGTTGTTGTTGTTGTTGTTCTTGTTGTTCTTGTTGTCGTCGTAGTCGCCGTCATTATTATTGTTAAAGTAAAGCAGTAGTTAGATTTGTTGCTACCGTAAGGTGTAGAAGGCACAATAGCTCTGTGATTGTCTGATGGTGGCACAAGACGAGCAGCAACTGTTTGAACAAGCCATTGAGCATCACCTTGTTGGGGTAAGTGTAAGTCTTGTCATAGCTCAGGGCGTTCTTCCTTTGAAAGAGTTTCCAAAGTGTCCTGATGTGCCCTTGAGCAATGCAAAATAGGTCAGTGCAAATAGAAACCTTTATCTCACAGGCTGGCCCACGGGAAACGCCTGTGCGCGTTTTACCAGCCTGCTTCGATGGGAGCCATTCGAAACGCCAGGACGGGTCGGTTTCCGTAGTGTAGTGGCTATCACGTTCGTCTCACACGCGAAAGGTCCCCGGTTCGAAACCGGGCGGAAACAACCCGCAGTGGACGCGTGCCAGTGCTTTGTTACCCGTCCCCGAAGCTGGCCGTCGTTTTCTCTTGCTCGGAGTGGCAAGAAATCCTGACCTTGAGAACAAACGATCGCAGAAGGGTAGCTTTGCGAGGCGCTGGAACTGACACTTTTAAAATCGATACATGTTGTTGCTGTTACAATACGACCGTAGCAGGATCGGCGACATTGCTGTTACTCTTATGTAGTTGAAGGCGCAGTATAGCTCTGATAGTCTGGTGGTGACGGAAGACCACCAGCCGTTTGAACAAGCCATTCAGCATCACCTTGTTGGTATAAGTGCAGGCACTGTCTGAGCGCAGGGCGTCCTGCCTTTGAAAGAGTTTCCAAAGTGTCCTGATGTGCCCTTGAGCAATGCAAAAAAGGTCAGTGAAAATAGAAACCTTTATCTCACAGGCTGGCCCACGGGAAACGCCTGTGCGCGTTTTACCAGCCTGCTTCGATGGGAGCCATTCGAAACGCCAGGACGGGTCGGTTTTACCAGCAGTCTCCAACGGTAACCGTTCTAAGCAAGAGGTGACGGTGTCAGTTTCCGAAGTGTAGCGGTTATCACGTTCGCCTAACGCACGAAAGGTCCCCGGTTTGAAACCGGGCGGAAAGAGCCTGCTGTGGGCCGGCCCTTTTCGTCCTGCTTACCCTCGTGGTTCCCCGGAGGCGGTAGGTGGCTTTTCTTCATTGGAGTTCCCGAAATTGGTGGACTCAGAGCGTCCGTCCGTCGACAGGTTGAAATTGTAAACGCTGGTGTAGCCACTTTTAATTAAAATCTGATGATGATGTTATTGTTGTTGTTGTTGTTCTTGTTGTCGTCGTGGTCGCCGTCATTATTATTGTTAAAGTAAAGCTACCGTAAGGTGTAGAAGGCACAATAGCTCTGTGATTGTCTGATGGTGGCACAAGACAAGCAGCAGCTGTTTGAACAAGCCATTGAGCATCACCTTGTTGGGGTAAGTGTAAGTCTTGTCATAGCTCAGGGCGTTCTTCCTTTGAAAGAGTTTCCAAAGTGTCCTGATGTGCCCTTGAGCAATGCAAAATAGGTCAGTGAAAATAGAAACCTTTATCTCACAGGCTGGCCCACGTTTAACGCCTGTGTGCGTTTTACCAGCCGGCTTCGATGGGAGCCATTCGAAACGCCAGGACGGGTTGGTTTCCGTAGTGTAGTGGCTATGATGTTTGCCTCACACGCGAAAGGTCCCCGGTTCAAAACCGGGCGGAAACAACCCACGGTGCACGCGTGCCAGTGCCGTGTTACCCGTCCCCATCTCTCTGCCCCAAGGCTGGCCGTTGTTTTCTCTTCCTCGGAGTGGCAAGTAATCCCGACCTTGAGAACAAACGATCGCAGAAGGGTAGCTTTGCGAGGCGCAGGAACTGACACTTTTAAAATCGATACATGTTGTTGCTGTGACAATACACCGTAGCAGGATCGGCGACATTGCTGTTACTCTTATGAGTAGATAGTTGGGTTTTTTGGGTGCGGCCTATTTTGTTATGACGTATGCCCTAAGCTTATTAATATTCCTACGTCATAATTGGGGGGCGTGATTCTAGGTAGAGTTATTTCCTTAATTATTCCTACGTCATATCCGTCAGAAAGTGTACACCCATAAAACCCTGAACAACAAGGCCGCCCATAACCTGTTGTTCTTGTTGTTCTTGTTGGTCAACTGTAGAGTGTGAATGGGTCGGCTCTTCCTGTAGTGGTTGGGGGTCTTTTTTAAATATACATGTAATGGTTTAGTAAATCTAAACCGTTATAAGATCAACAAGTTCTGTTGTCTGTAATGGTCCCAGGTCTTAACAATGCCAGTTTTGAATAGTGCGTTTATCATATTCACACTGTCTCTGTCTGTCTCTCTCTCTCTCTCGCCCAATCATTTTATAAGATCAACAAGTTCTGTTGTCTGTTATGATCCCAGGTCCTAACAATGCCTGTTTTGCATAGGGTACTTATGTTATCCACACTGTATCTGGCTCTGTCTCTCCCCTCAAATTTAATTAAAAATAAAATTAAAAAAGAGGGTGTGTGTGTGGGTGTTTGTGTGTATAGGTTAATTGTGTTTGTAAAAAAAAAAAAAAAAAAGCTGTGGTTATATTTTATCTCTCACATAATGTGTTCAGTCGTTTTACTTAAATACATTCTAGGGTCTTAAAGCTCATAAGAGTTAGACTTAAGATAAGGATATGCTTTTAAGGTATTTTAGCAGTCTCAATCCCTGATGATAAGGAATCGTTTAAAAAATAAAAACAACTGATCACTCAATGCTAAATAGATCACAACACTCAAGGCTAAATCACTCACACCATGGGGGGCGGGGGTGGGCTCAGACAACAGTAGGTATGGCGTGTGGTATCAAAACATTCAGAATACTTTTAACCTATATAATTTATAAGCTTTGTAAAATAAACCCAAATATCTCTTTTGCGGGGATAAACGCTGTTCTGAGTAGTTTGTGACTTGTTTATTACCAAACAAAGCATCGCTATTAAAAAAAAAAAAAATCACTGTAAAAGCGCTAGTTATTTTAGATCTTTATAGTTATTTTCTTGGCTCAGGTTGTTTTTTAGCGCTTATAAAGGCCTGAAATATTCTTAGTGGTTGTTGACTATAGGTCTTGATGCTTAAAAATGTTTTTTTGAGAGACCAAAAGGTTCTAATAAAAGTTTAGAGTAGAGAGGAGAGAGATCATCTCCATCTTGGTTTCTATTTGAAATTTGATGCAGTGTCATTTTATTGGTTGGTTTTGATATGTTAATTGGTAACAGGGCGGCACAAAGGCCAGACCAGAACAATGCCTTACAAGCAGATCCGGCATGTGGCCATCAGTATAAGTATGAAGGTCTGGTCTTCAGCTCGACAGACTCATACTGACCTTTCGATTTAAGACTAAAGATCAACAATGTCCGGAAACAACATCAGCGACTTCGATTTAAACGAGTTTTTAGGCAAGTCTTCAGATTATTTTCATTGACTCAGAGCGTGTTGTGTGCATGTATTGTAAATAAGGCTATAACATCTGTTTTAAGTTCTGTAAAATTATTTTTCAGCCAGTCAACAGCAGTTATTTCCCAACGCTGAGGAGATAATCTGGAACAACGACGGTAATATTTTGTGTTTGTGCTCATGGGTTCTTATGTATGGGTGTGTGTGGTTTTGAAGAGGCTCATTAGAGTTATGAAAACGTTTTAATATATATTAATGCCGGTCTCTTTAATTACACAGATACTATCGAAAGGCCTGTGATTAATGTCTCCGAGGATCGACCAAGAGAAGTGGTTGTCCCTAGACAGGCTGTCTGCCGACCGGGTAAGAACTAAACCCCTGTTTGTTTGTATAACGTTTCTGTAAGATGTTTGAGTCCAGTTTTGTTAATTTAAAAAAATTATCCTGTCTAACAGTATTAAGAAACGTGGTTCGAGACAACGAAAGGCCTTCCACATCGAGGGCTTGTTTCGTTTTACCTACGAGAACAGTAACCTTTCAAGAATCTGAAAGGCCGTCAGCCCCGGTATCTGATAGCTGTGAGTATATATCTGCAGCCTGTAAGAGGTTAAAGCTTTTTATAAAGCGGTGTGGTTAAAGGTTAAACATGTCTCTTACCTTCACAGCGGTGCAAAAAGCTAAACCAGCCGAAAAACATAAGAAACGATTATTCTGTGGAGGTAAGTAAGATCTTTCAAACTTTAATGTTTTTAAAAGGGCTTTGTTTGCCCGTTGAGGGCTAATATTTAAGCGATGGGTGACCGTTTCCTGTAGGGCGGGGGGTTCTGGGAAAGATCTTTAGAAGTCCGGACAGGTCTAGGCTTGTTTCTGGGGAACGTGTTTAGAAATGACCGATTGCCGTACCGTCTGGTTAGGAAGTAAAGCCGTCTGAAAGGGTTTAGTAAGTTGTTTGGCTTATCTCCCGCTATTATACTTCTGTTTTAAAGTGGTTGTAGGAAAAGGCTTGAAGGTGTTCATTGTATTTAATATTTAAACAGATCGTGAAAACGTTTGTGAAACAGGAAGTCCCGGGATCAGGAAGCGTTTACACTTGGAAGGTTATTTTAAAAATGAAATGTTGTTGTGTGTGTGTGTGTTTTATTAACAATATTACAGTTTTTAAAGAAACATTTAAGAAACAGTTTATTTACAGCTGCTTCTCTGTTTTACATTTATTATCAAGTCCTAATAAATATATTGTCTGTAAATAATAAGGCGTTGTAGTGAATGTCTAAGGCTATTTTCAAAGGTCTAAAAAAGCTAAAGCTTTTGAATGTCCTGGACATGTTGTTTTAAGTTTGATTTCTGTCGCCGTTTAAAGATGTAAATGTAATGTATATTTTTATTCTTCCCAAGACTCTTGGGATAGTCATTCTGTGGATGAGCTATTGAGGACAATTACCCCGTCTAAGTGGGATCAAACATCTTCCCCGGTGAGATCACCGAGAGGATCCCCCACGGTGGTCTTGGAGACCCCCCAACATCTACTCAGGCCACAGCCTTCTGGGGGTAATTCAACACCCCAGATTCAGCCCGCCGCATTGTCGGGCGGAACAAATACAGGCATCCAACAACCTCATGGGTCGCCGTCAGTCAGGGCTGACACACCACCCAACGACGGCCTGGTTTCAACATCGTTCCCCCAGACCCGTTTCTTGGCTACAGAAACGCGGAACAGTACCCCGCGCTTGGCCAGGGTGTCACCGCAAAGGCCTTCTTGGTCTCCGTCCATGAGTATACGCTCGCTCCCTGCCTCCTTCGACCGAGATTTACCGGAGCGACCATCCTTTGAAGCTGAGCCAGGCCACCAGCCCCCGGAGCTACTTCCTGAAGGTCGGCATGAGTTGCTACATACTTAGTTACAAAATCAAAGACTTGTGTTAGTGGGGCAAAACCTGGTGATAGAGAGCCAAAACACCCTTATTAATACCCTTACTAACGAATTGTACCGTATTTAATGTATTAATAGACACAAAACGCCTTACTATTGTGGGTTGTTGGAAAAATAAAAAATAAATTAAAAAATGTCCTGACTTGGTAAAAGAACTCACAAACTAAAGGATTATGAACAAGCTAGGGCCCCAAAAAGACCTTCCCGAGAGAACATCCCCGGCCCTGTTGTGAACTCCTCTGATGTCCCAATGAACCTGGAACTATTACAAATGATAAATAATTTAAATAACCCCCAATTACCACCGATAGAATGTGAATTAACAGACTTACCGGTGAACCCCGACCTGTTACAGATGGTCAATGATCTAAATAACCACCTCCCACCGGTAGCGCTTATAGAGGTTCACCCCCTAGTTCACCCCGATTTGTTTGAAATGGTGGAGGCTTTGGAGGAGCTACCCCGACCAAATTCTGCCCCTATTATAAATGATTTGAGACAATTAGAACACAGGATGGCGGCAGAAGCAGCCATCACTATAGAGGAGGGTCTTGACATTAACCGGTTGGATATCTTTGAAGGACTTTTACAGGCTTTAAATGAGCCTCCTCAAAAAGGGGGTTTTGTAGATGTCAGCAGTGGGGGTGTTCGGAATGTGGAGGGTTCTGAGACTGATAAGGCTGTGGAGGACATGCTCTGTGAGAATGTAGGGGGTGAAGGCTTTGTTCAAAATGATGATGTGTCCAAGAGTACCAGTGATCCCGTGATTATAGATAGACCGGCCTATAACAATTTTGAAATGATTCAGCGTTTTAATTTTGCAGAACTTTTAAATTGTGACAATTATGCAGAAATATTTGTCAACATACACGAGGCCTTGCAGAAAATGCTTGAACAGGTTGCTGAAAGGGTCAGACCTCGAGATGTTGTACAGTTAGAACTCAGAGGGGATGATTTGTTTAGCAACCTATCTGTAATGCTGAGTGGAGATAATTTAGATGTCTGGCTAAAATCGAAGCGTTATTGCAAAGTAACGCAGCCATCTTAGCTGATGAAAGTCTGTCTCTGGTAATGAATGTGGTTCGTAACCCTGAGGGTGGGGCGCTTAGAAGACTGTCGAAATGCTTGAAGAACGACATAATTAGGACCAAGCTCAGGCAATTAGTGGTGAGTTCCAGTGGGGACAATAAGCTCTGTTTTGCTTACAGTTTAATAAAACTACTCACCCCCGACATGCCTGAACCCCAAGCTCTGCAAGAGGCTTTAATGCTTCATCAGAGGGCCGGCTTAAACTCTCAACAGATGGTTGCCTTTTCAGACATCACCAAGTTTGAGGAGTTGTTGTCTTTAAAAACTGTTTTGTGGTACCGTTGTGAGGTAAAGGAAGTATTTGTGAAATTTCAGATACATCCTGAAACCCATACACAGACACTGTTTCTCTTCCTAAGTGATAGTCATTACTTTGGAATAAAGAGTTTGACGGCTTTTTTGGGTTGTTCGTATGTTTGTCATTGGTATTATAAGGCCTTCAATGATAAGCTTAAGCACCGCTGTGACGGTTACTGTAACGTCTGTTTCAATCCGCAATGTCATAAGGGTTTGGCCCCTACCATCCGATGTAAAGATTGCTTAAGGATTTGTCTCTCAGCGTTCTGTTTTTCCGAGCATAAGGTACAGAGGGCCGCTGCTGAGTGTGTTAAAAAACGGAGTTATTGTGATCAAACTAAATATTGCCCGCAGTGTTGCCTCCAGTACCGTTTTCATGAGGTTAAACCACACAAATGTCTGGAGCCGAGATGCAGGATCTGTAATGCTGATTTAACCCCGGGGTCCGAACACCAGTGCTTTATTCAGCCGGTTAAAAAGGAGCCGCCGCACAACCGGTATGTCTTTTTTGATTTTGAATGCCGGCAAGAAAACGGGGTCCACGTTGCTAATTATATACACTGTATTGACATGTTGGATCGTGAGTGGTCAGCTAGCGGTGAGAGTTGTGTCAGGGATTTCTTTACGCGGTATCGCGGTCCAAAATACCTCAATTACACATTTATTGCCCACAATGCTAAGGGTTATGATTCTTACATTTTGATGAAGTATCTGGTGGAAAATGGGGTGACCCCAAAAATAATAGCTCAGGGTAGCAAGATCATGTGTTTCACCGACGAAGCTTTCAACTAACGTTACATAGACTCGTTAAATTTCCTCCCCATGAAATTGAGCGCTTTGCCTAAGGCTCTGGGTTTTGAGGCTCAGAAGAAAGGTTGGTTCTGCCATTTTTTTAATACTAAGGACACTCAAAATTATCGAGGGTCCTACCCGCCCGCCTCTTATTATGGGGTTGATACTATGATGTCTCATGAGAGGGAGGAATTCTTTAAATGGTACAATACGGTTAAGGGAGGTGTTTTTGATTTCCGAGAAGAGATGGCCGCTTATTGTAAAAATGATGTGGTGATCCTTAAAGAAGCCTGTGTGCGTTTCCGCACCGAGGTTATCAACACATCGGGTCTCGACCCTTTGCAAAGTGTGACCATAGCGTCTCTCTGCATGAAAATGTATCGGTCCAATTTCTTGCAGAAAAACACTATAGCGGTCACCACTTCTGACAACTATCGTGCTAGACAAAAGAACTTTTCGACTGTCTCCATACAGTGGCTGGAATACCTGAGTGCCCGGGATAACATCTTCATCAGACATGCTTTAAATCAAGGGGAAGTCAAAATGGGGCCTTATGACTTAGACGGTTTTAGGGACGTGTCCGGGCGGCGTACCGCTTATGAGTTTGCAGGTTGTATTTACCATGGCTGTCCTCAGTGCTTCGACCCAAACACCTTTAACCCCGTAACACAAAAACTCTGCGGTGATATGTACTATGATTTCCAGGAACGAATTGAAACTTTAAAAAACACCTATGGTTTGAACGTGCTGGTGATTTGGAAACACGAGTGGACGACCCTGAAGCAACAGGAAGCGGGGGTACAACGGTTTATGGAAACCTTGGACTTTCCTGAACGTCTAGAGCCCCGGGATGCGATATTTGGGGGTCGTACCAACGCCCTCTGTTTACATTATGAGGTAAAGGAGGGTGAGAGAGTAGATTACTATGATTTCACCAGTCTGTACCCTTATGTCAACAAGACCAAAATGTACCCGGTGGGGCGTCCAACCATTGTTTATCGTGACTTTCTCGAAATCGGACATTACTTTGGTTTGATCAAAGTCACCATGTACCCTCCTCGCGAGCTGTTCTTACCCGTGTTGCCTTACAGGTGTTCGGGAAAATTGATGTTCCCTCTGTGTAGAACGTGTGTGGAAACTGAAAATCAAACTACCTCTTGTCTGCACAGTGATGAAGAGAGAGCGCTGACGGGTGTCTGGTGTAGCATTGAGCTTGACAAGGCGGTGGAGAAAGGTTACAGAGTCGGTAAGGTGAATGAGGTTTGGCATTTTTCTGAAAAATCTGATACTCTTTTTGCTGATTACATTATGACCCATCTGAAAGGGAAACAGGAGGCATCGGGCTATCCCTCATGGTGTGTTGACTCCGCGGCCAAAGAGCGATACGTTCAGCAATATTTTGAAAAGGAAGGGATCCGTCTAGAGCCGGGGAACATAACTGTAAACCCCGCCAAGAGACAAATGTCCAAACTGATTTTAAACAGTCTGTGGGTTAAGTTTGGGGAAAGAAATTACCATCTAAACACAACCTTGATTAAAACCCCTGAACTGTTCATAGAATTTATGTTTTCCAAACAACATGCAGTATCATACTTTCAATTCTTAAATGACCACGTGGCACAGGTCCAGTGGAGGGCCCCTAAAGATTTCCCCACCAAACAGGGGAACGTTAATGTTTTCATAGCGGTTTTTACCACGGCTTACGCCCGGCTTGAACTGTACAACTTAATGGATCAGTTGCAGGAAAGCACGCTCTATCATGATACTGACTCTGTAATCTTTGTCACCAGGCCAGGGGATTGGGTCCCTCCCCTCGGGGACTACCTTGGGGAGTTAACAAGCGAACTAGATCCTCAGGACCACATAGTGGAGGTTGTTTCAGGGGGTCCTAAGACTTACGCATACAGAACGGCTGCGGGTAAGACCTGTATGAAAGTTAAGGGTTTCACTCTGAACCATTGTAACAACAAGCTCATTAACATCAAGTCTCTGACGACCCTGGTAGAAAGTTATGTAACGAGAAAGACGCGCCTCCTCGTGAGATTATTACAGCCGGAAATCAGATCTATCGCAATAAAAAGGGGTACACGTTGGAAAATAGATCACTAAACAAACGGTTCAGGGTGGTGTACAATAAAAGAGTCTTGAAGACTGATTATACCACTCTGCCTTATGGATATTAGTGGTGGTTTTGATAACAGACTTCAACACCCTTTCTCCTGTATTATAGCCGGTCCCTCCAATTCGGGGAAGAGCTATCTTATAAAGAACATCATAGAAGATGTGGACGCAACCGTGTCCCAAGCTCTTGACAACATAGTGTGGTGTTACTCTTGCTGGCAACCTCTCTACGATGATTTGGCTTCGAAAAAATATAGTCTGTAATTTGTGCAAGGTCTCCCCGCCTCGTTGTGTGATGATGACTTGTTCCCGCCCGGTCAAACTAATCTAGTGATCCTTGATGACCTGATGGAGCAGGCCGGTGACAACAGTGAAGTGGAAAAAGCTTTCACAAAGTACACTCATCACAGGAATTTAAGTATTATTTATTTAGTTCAAAATCTATTTTTTCAAGGTAAAAAAAGCCGCACTATTAATTTATATGCCAATTATATAATTCTTTTTAAAAACCCCAGAGATAAACTACAGGTCACCGTCTTGGCTCGTCAAATGTACCCTAACCAGACCAAGTTCTTTTTGGAGGCATTTGAGGATGCCACCAAAAAACCCTACGGGTACTTGATTGCGGACTTAAAAGCACAAACCCCAGAAGACTTTCGCCTCAGAACAGGTTTGTGCCCGCCCGATTGGCCGGCAGTGTATGTGCTAAAGAAAAGGAAATAAATAAGAATGTCTGTTCAGATTAAAAGAAATCTGCCACTTTTGCAAATGTTATTTGAGGGGAGCCCGCGCCATAGGAAAGCTGTGCTGGCAGGGGCCCCCTCGGATTTGATCGAGACCCTGTGTGAAATAGCTTTTAACATCTTACGCGGTAATATACCCCTAACCCCTTCTCAACATTCTAAACTCAAAAAACAAAAAGCGGTTATCAAGATCATCGCTAATAAGAAGTATTCTATTAAAAGAAAAAGAAAGAAGATTAATCAAACCGGGGGTTTTATAGGACCGCTGTTGAGCATAGCCGTGCCTTTCCTAACCAGTCTTCTAGCTTCCAGAGTGGGTTAATAATGGAATATGCTCAGAAAATGTTTTTGATCCCTCAGGAGCAGCTTGAGAAACTGAGAAAAAATGTTGTCGGGCCAGAGCCCATTAGACAAATGGCCGAAAACAACCTGGACTCTGAAATGAAAGCTATACAGGCCAGGGCCGATTTAAATCAGTATTCCAAAGCCCAGTTGTATACCAACATGTTACAGCGCTACCTCCGTCTGGTTAGACAGGGTGAAAAAGATCAATACATTTTAACTTTAACCATGGCCTCTCAAGAAAATGGTTCTGGGGCTGATGCGGGGGGTTCGGTTGATAAAGATGTTGCGGTGACCGAACCTGTTGAGAGTTCAGAGGGAGATGTTGTAACGGATGTTTTGAGAAACATGCCGGCCAGAAGCAAAAGACATGCAGAATATATCCTGCACAAAATGGTTCAGAAACCGCGGGTAACGGCTTGGAATGAACAGGGTGAATTTGTTTTTAAGGGACAACTGATCAAAGGTTCACACGTTTGATTTGTTGAAGAGTGTCACTAGCACTAATAAGGTACCCGATAGTCGCCGACCTGTAGGCTGGAATGCTTTCCTACAGGCGATGGCCTGTCTGAACATGCCCCAATCAACAGTTCCTAACCAGGAAACGCGACAAAAAATCCATCTGTGTAAAGAGGTGGAGCCTGATCTGACTCCGATATCTCATTACTCTGACCGTGCTGAGCGACCATCCTCAGGATCTATCCATCGTTGGGAAGCTTATTAATCTCATGTTTTTATTTGTCTCCCCTGTAAATAATGACCCGACAAACAATTTTTTTTTTTTTTTTTTTTTTTTTTCAAATGTTGTACATTTATTTATACCATAACCCCTGCTTTGTATAAGAATTGTGTTGAATAAAAACAAAACTAATGATTCAAAGGCTGTTTTCATTATTTTTTCACCTTAACACGCATGACATCTTTTAAAATCCTCACAAGAACACCCCATCTGTATACATGGCTGGCTAGGGTCGTAAGTCATTGTGTTATAAGGGGGGGTCCACAGTGTCCTGACAAACTCTGCCACTTTTTTATCATTTTGGCCTAAATCCTCACTGTACAAGGCCATAATATCGGGGTATGACCTTCCTTTAGATCTATGATATAAGAAAAACACACAGTGTTGACCACAAGTGAAGGTCTGAAGACTTTGTACTTGACGACCGCTGTAAATGGTTTCTTGACAGTTGTTGAGCAGAAAGTTATTGATCTTCCGAGGGAAAGGTCTGAAATCCGGGGGGTTTCCATAGGAATCAAAAAATTCACCACGGTGGGCTTCCCTTAGATAAATAGCCAGCCAATGTTCTCCGGGCATATTTTTAGGGTGTGTGTTGATTATGTACATTGCAGGTAAATTCTTGATCTTAAATTTAGGCAGCTGATCGCAGGCGTAGACTCCTTGAAACAGTTTCCGTGAGCTGGCCAGGGCATTCATGATGTGGTTGAGCTCTCTGGTGTTCATTTTTATAATAATCATACAGAACGTTTCTCCTCTGATTCACCTCAATAATGTTGTCAAACACAGCATACACGACCATATTTACAGTGCGTGGTAGAGGCTGCTTGAAACGCATCTCCAAACGCATATTGCCCGTCTTCATCAGTGAAAAATGTTGTCCACACTCTTCGTCAGGGGTCAGGTTGAAACCGTACAGGGTGTAACCGCTGCAGTATTCCCGGCGATCGACCAGCAGAGTTTGATCCTTGAGATGGCGACCCGTAGCCAGTACTAGACTGTAATATTCACGAAACGCATTGCCGTTTTCAAAGTCAGGTTGAAAAGGTCTGGATGGAACCTGCACACCATCGACGTACAACGCAATAAATTCCGGGTTATAATGTTTAAAGTTAAAGGGGTTCTTGTTGTAAACCCCGGTAAATGCATCATTATCCACGAGACCTATAATAACCTGTTTTGGGAGCTGTCCTAGAAACAGATTTTCCTGGTTCATCACCCGTGTCCCTGAGGGGATACTGTGGACTTTCATATAGACTCTTTCGATCGGGTACTCGGCGTTTTCCGTCATTAACGCCTGCGCGTGTCCTAGTTTAACCGCCGGGAAGACGGACACTTTTTTCACAAACAGCGAGGCCGATAATATGGTCAGTTTATATTTTTCCGTATCAGGGGTCATCAGACAAAAAGCACTTTTACTACGGATCATTTTAATTTTAATGTCTACCCCGTTGAGCATGAGTTTTTCTTGGAAAAATATGTCTGCATGGATATGCCCCATTAGCTCAAAGGTCCTCCCTTCTGTTGAAGAGGCCGTTCTTTTTTGCAAACCCTTATTGAGTCCCTCTGGATCCTTGTCGTCCATAGCTTCCGGGATGTCTTTGAAGAAAAGGCCGGGGCTGAACTGTTTGCTCAGGGTCTCCTCACTATAATTAAGGATACACTCCATCATGGCTCTATAGGGGTAAGTATTGCTGCTTTGACTAATGAGCCGATCTCCCAGGGTCACATCCACCTGTGAAAACATGGTGGCCACCGGGTAATTGATGACCCCAGCGTTGGCCGTCTTCTCGATTGCATCGCCATCCTCATCAGTCACTTTACAGTTCATTAAAATAAATGTGTTATTCAAATCAATATAATCCTCGCCATTGCCAGCTATAAAAAACTCCAGAGGGGCCGTGTCTGAAATTTCCACGATATGTTGGAGAATGAGAGATTCTTCGTTTTTTGTTAGCCACGGATCTTCGTCGCCCCCTGGTGGACACATGCTGTTTCTTCTTTTACCCCCCTCCTCGCCATTACCATGAGACCCGAACCTTCCTGATGCTCATGGCTAGCTGCCCGGTTCATAACATTGGTGAACACGTCACTAACAATATTTTTAGCCGCTGATTTCAAGTGGGGTCTGGCTATAGCAAAGCCTCTCTTAAGCAGGGGTACGGCCATTCTAAAGAGACCACGAAAGAGTCCTCCTAGACCGGCGCCATACATTGTGGGGGCTCCTACAATACCGGGCAAGCCGTTCCCGGCTTGCATCTTGTAATAATCCACATAGGCGCTAGGATCTACATAACCCCTCGAGGTAGCCATTTTAATAATGTACACACTGTTTCAGGGGTCGAAAATGTAGTTTGACAATAACTTTACCGAAGCGGAAGGGTACGTTGATATTCTGATCCGATTTTACTTCGATCGTGATGTTGTCAAAGTGGGTCTTTGAGACTGGTACGTAGTGTGGCTTGTCATAAGTAATTGTGACCATGTCATTGCTTTTACCTTTAATAAGTACATTTCTCAAAAGGGGGACATAACTATCCCCGACCCTCTGGTGGGTTATGATATCCGTATACACATAAAGAGTGTAAAAGCCGCCCCACCACTTCTGAGAACCTGCTCTCTGTGTCAGAATAGAACCCTAATATACGCCCCAGTTGGCCGCTGGTTTGAATGCTAATACCTGGTTTTGACACCTTGTACACTCTGTTTTTAATAGGGTTGTAATATAGCTTGATGTTGGGGGTGCCTTCTGAGAACTGTTTATGAATCTCATCTAATATTTTATCCACATTGTCATAATAACCTCCTTGTATCGTGAATGTCCATTGATTTTAACATCATCAAAAATGGCGAAGGTGGCATCCTTATCTTGTAAAACAGCCCAAGTGTAAGGATACTGTATTTCCGCCAACCCCACTTCCCACGACCCCCTTAGATCTATAGATTTTCCAAATTGTACCGTGTAACTGGATATTTCATTTTTAGGGTATATATCGAGAGAGGCGTTACTGGGTAGAGTCACGTAGAAGCCTCCTGATTCCATCTTGAGTATCGAAAGTAATGCCCCCAACACACCCGCAGGCATGTTGTTATAAGGATTGAATATCGCAAACCTGTTGTTCCGGGACCCAACTATTGAACTTTTCAGGCCATCCAAGCCATTTCACCAACACATATTTTTTCCGGTTCTGGGTTTTTTCAGCTAATATCTTTTCAACTCTGTATACACTGTCTTTACCCACAATAATTTTTTGTAACTCGGCTTCGTAAAACGTTCCTTCTATATCCTCCCCGTCATAGTCTTTTAACCGGTACACGGGGGGGTCTCTAGCCAACTGTTCGGTAACTGTAAAATATTCGTCAGAAAATGTTTGTTCATAACCTTTGGCAAAAGTACTCCTTAGCTTTGAAACGCGAACCACATCACCGATGTTGAACTTATAAGTAGTTTTTCCCTTCTTAATAAATGGTCCGTATAATTCTATATAGACCTTAAAAGAATTACTTTGATCAACATCTATAGGCTTCATTTTAATACTGGTGTGATACCCTTGGTTGTAAGCATCGATAAAATCCTGAACTTTATCAAAATACTTGAACGTGTTGACCGCTGTAAAATATCTCCAGATTTTGGTCTTTATGGTGCGGTTAAACCTCTCCACTATCGATGCCTTAAGCTCATTACCGGTGGTGAAATGATATATTTTGTGTCTCTTCAGTAGATTCTGAAATTCTCTGTTGAGAAACTCTTTTCCTTTATCAGTCTGCAGTTTTTTAGGACATCGACCCTGGGACAATATATCCTCAAAGGCCCTTGTCACCGCCCGACCTGTTTTATTATGTAGAATGCGAGCCCAGGCATATTTTGATAACACATCGATACACATCAACATCAATTTGTGACCATTATTATGTTTTGATAAATTTGACATATCGACTAGATCCATTTGCCATTGTGAGTCTATGTCAGTTGCATATACGCGGTTTCTTTTAAAGTTAATCCTGAGAGGTTTATGTAAGGTATAGGCGTCTTGTTCCCGTAACCATTCTGAAACAACCACATCATTAACCTTCACTCCGGCCTCAGCGAATCCTCTTTGAAAACCCTTCTTACCCGCCAAACCCCCAATCTTGGCTGGGTTGTAGTATAGTTCCTGCATTTGGGGAGCTTGCCGAGTCATTCTGTCAAATAACCACACAGACCCACACTATGCGCAAAGTTTTTATACAAGGTTTTTTATTCAACTTCAGGAGAGCAGATACCCCTTTTTACACATTTGAGAAAAGTATAACATACACAACAATTTTTTCTACGGTCCAGACAAAAAGAAATCAGATGATTGGTTACTTGATCTATATCAACAAATATACCTGTTTCTTTATCTTGTAGGCACACACCTCAGTTACATATGTAAATAAAACAACAATATGACCTATTTTAAAAGTAAACAGAGGTGTATTAAACATGCTCAGTAAAAGGTCATACAGATGTTGATGAAATGGCCTAATATCATTCTTGGCCCCCTTGAGCGCTTCATCCCAGTGTTCGTACCCTCCGGTCTTTGTTACAGCAGCCATTAACTTTTCCAGGTTTGAAAGTTGATCCTCATCGATGGTTAAATCTGTAGAGAAAAGGCTCGCGTTGGCTACTTTTCTGTCAAGCACATGGTGTAATAGCGCTCTCAGGTTAGCTGCATGGTTAGCTGTTGATGACAGAACCAGTTGCAGAAGCAGTCCAGAACATTCCCCATGTTTAAAGTCCCTTAGTTCAGGTCAGAGTCTGAATCAGTGGCGTAGATGTCGAATTCTTCGTCGCTGCCCCAGCTTTAACTTCTTTACGGAAGAAATAAGCTTTTAGCTTGCCAGCGGTTTTTCTACTCGGCTCATCCAGGTCATTGAGCAGCTGCCCAAGTTTCTCTATTATAAACGGCTCCTTTTTCAGCTCCAGCAAAATCTCATCTATGATTTTCTGGACTTGTCCCGCAGTGACATGTATGTGGGAGTAAGACAGCGCCTTGATTAGTGCCGGTTTCAGCCACGGTTTGTTGAGTCTTCTGTAAAACACGTTGAAATAGAACAGGAAATAGTAACGGTCTGGTTCAAACAAACAACTATGTCTCAACTGACTGGGGTGATTCACTTCACACCCCCGACAGACTTCTTTCAGAGCTCGGTCGATGAGAGCACTCAGAATATACACCAGGGTGCTTTTAACTACTCTGCTTACTTGGTCACATACCCCGGGCATAAATCCTGCGTATTCATCACACCCCCGGGACAGTCCGATGCTCATTGGGTCGCCTGGTGGTTTGTGGGGTGTTTCTACATCCATTGGACTGACCCCCTCCTGAGACGCACAGACGGTAGACAGTTCGGCAAAATCGAGGCCCTCCATGAGCTCCAGAGGCTGGGGATCCCCGAGACTCATTTGGACATCTATCGCACCGCATGTTGTTTCGTCCTGAGGGACCGGGGTCTGAGGTCTTGGAGGGTAACCGCAGTCAGAGGGTTCCGGAGTATATACAAAATCTGGGGAATAGAACCAGGGGTGATCCCGGGTTTGATGAGGCCTGTAGAGCCTGTCGACGTCCGCAGCTTTCGGGTAAGACATTCTCTTTAATTTTAAACCATGAATGAATTGTTGCGCCTTTTATCCTATCTCTTCACTACGTCACGACACACCGCCCTCTTAGAAGAGAGTAGCCCCTGAGCCGTCAGACGGCGTCAAACATAATTTCAGTAACCTGTTTTTCTGGATCCTCCACACCCCCTTCAATAGGGTTTGTAATCAGGGTACTGCTAAACAAAACCTTACGATCTGTAGTTAGAGATAGACTCTTCACCACTCTACCATAGTTCTGCAAGCTTTCCCATTCACCACCTTTCAAAACCCTGAGTCGGAGACTCCATTTTGCATTCTCTTGGACCCTCTTGCAAGCCTTCTAGAGTCTTATCCACAAGCCCCAGATCTCTCCAGGCCATCACCTTCAACCAGTCCTCATAAGAGTATTCAATTACCGTCTCAAAAGATTCCAACGTACCCTCCTTCTCTCCCAAAGCAAAAAGCTCCACTCCAACATAGCTGGGATCCCTTTTAAAGCGGTAACCCCGTCGAGCCCCCCAGAACAACACCCAGGAGCGTTCAATCTTTAAATTGGTGAGTACAGGAACCCTTGCCCGGGATTGTTTCTTGCGGGGTTTCATGTTGATGTCGCTGGACATGTTGAAGAAGCGGGATGTTTCTGATGCTGAGAATTAAAGAGGTATTGCCTAAAAGCAGCGCGGGTTCTTAAATAGAGAGGAGAGTTTCGGGGCATTGCCTTCAGAGGGGTGGGGGTATTTATGGGTGGCCTTGTTGTTCAGGGTTTTATGGGTGGTCACTTTCTGACGGATATGACGTAGGAATAATTAAGGAAATAACTCTACCTAAAATCACGCCCCCCAATTACGACGTAGGAATATTAATAAGCTTAGGGTATACATCATAACAAAATAGGCCGCGCCCAAAAAACCCTACTATCTACTCTTATGTAGTTGAAGGCGCAGAATAGCTCTGATAGTCTGGTGGTGACGGAAGACCACCAGCCGTTTGAACAAGCCATTCAGCATCACCTTGTTGGTATAAGTGCAGGCACTGTCTGAGCGCAGGGCGACCTGCCTTTGAAAGAGTTTCCTAAGTGTCCCGAAATCGGTGCACTCAGAGCGTCCGTCCGTCGACAGGTTGAAATTGTAAACGCGGGTGTAGCCACTTTTAATTAAAATCTGATGATGATGATGATGATGATGCTGTTCTTGCTGTTGTTCTTGTTGTTCTTGTTGTCGTCGTGGTCGCTGTCATTATTATTGTTAAAGTAAAGCAGTAGATAGATTTGTTGCTACCGTAAGGTGTAGAAGGCACAATAGCTCTGTGATTGTCTGATGGTGGCACAAGACGAGCAGCAGCTGTTTGAACAAGCCATTGAGCATCACCTTGTTGGGGTAAGTGTAAGTCTTGTCATAGCTCAGGGCGTTCTTCCTTTGAAAGAGTTTCCAAAGTGTCCTGATGTGCCTTTGAGCAATGCAAAATAGGTCAGTGAAAATAGAAACCATTATCTCACAGGCTGGCCCACGGGAAACGCCTGTGCGCGTTTTACCAGCCTGCTTCGATGGAAGCCATTCGAAACGCCAGGACGGGTTGGTTTCCGTAGTGTAGTGGCTATCACGTTCGCCTCACACGCGAAAGGTCCCCGGTTCGAAACCGGGCGGAAACAACCCGCGGTGCACGCGTGCCAGTACCGTGTTACCCGTCCTCATCTCCCTGCCCCAAGGCCGGCCGTCGTTTTCTCTTCCTCGGAGTGGCAAGAAATCCTGACCTTGAGAACAATCGATCGCAGAAGGGTAGCTTTGCGAGGCGCTGGAACTGACACTTTTAAAATCGATACATGTTGTTACTGTTACAATACGACCGTAGCAGGATCGGCGACATTGCTGTTACTCTTATGTAGTTGAAGGCGCAGTATAGCTCTGATAGTCTGGTGGTGACGGAAGACCACCAGCCGTTTGAACAAGCCATTCAGCATCACCTTGTTGGGCTAAGTGCAGGCACTGTCAGAGCGCAGGGCGTCCTGCCTTTGAAAGAGTTTCCGAAGTGTCCTGATGTGCCCTTTAGCAATGCCAAACAGGTCTGTGAAAATGGCATCCTTTCGCGGCACTTCAGACGCCATCTCACAGTCTAGCCGACCTGAAATTCCTGAGCCCGTTTTACCAGCAGGCTTCAACGATAACCGTTTCAAGCAAGACGCCGCGTTGTCAGTTTCCGTAGTGTAGCGGTTATCACGTTCGCCTAACGCGCGAAAGGTCCCCGGTTCGAAACCGGGCGGAAACAGCCTGCTGTGGGCCGGCCCTTTTCGTCCTGCTTGCCCTCGTGGTTCCCCGGAGGCGGTGGGTGGCTTTTCTTCATTGGAGTGCCCGAAATCGGTGCACTCAGAGCGTCCGTCTGTAGACAGGTTGAAATTGTAAACGCTGGTGTAGCCACTTTTAATTAAAATCTGATGATGTTGTTGTTGTTGTTCTTGTTGTTGTTCTTGTTGTCATCGTGGTCGCCGTCATTATTATTGTTAAAGTAAAGCAGTAGTTAGATTTGTTGCTACCGTAAGGTGTAGAAGACAACAGTAGGTATGGCGTGTGGTATCAAAACATTCAGAATACTTTTAACCTATATAATTTATAAGCTTTGTAAAATAAACCCAAATATCTCTTTTGCGGGGATAAAAGCTGTTCTGAGTAGTTTGTGACTTGTTTAATACCAAACAAAGCATCGCTATTAAAAAAAAAAAAAAAATCACTGTAAAAGCGCTAGTTATTTTTGATCTTTATGCTTATTTTCTAGGCTCAGGTTGTTTTTTAGCGCTTATAAAGGCCTGAAATATTCTTAGTGGTTGTTGACTATAGGTCTTGATGCTTAAAAATGTTTTTTTGAGAGACCAAAAGGTTCTAATAAAAGTTTAGAGTAGAGAGGAGAGAGATCGTCTCCATCTTGGTTTCTATTTGAAATTTGATGCAGTGTCATTTTATTGGTTGGTTTTGATATGTTAATTGGTAACAGGGCGGCACAAAGGCCAGACCAGAACAATGCCTTACAAGAAGATCCGGCATGTGGACATCAGTATAAGTATGAAGGTCTGGTCTTCAGCTCGACAGACTCATACTGACCTTTCGATTTAAGACTAAAGATCAACAGTGTCCGGAAACAACATCAGCGACTTCGATTTAAACGAGTTTTTTGGTAAGTCTTCAGATTATTTTCACTGACTCAGAGCGTGTTGTGTGCATGTATTGTAAATAAGGCTATAACATCTGTTTTAAGTTCTGTAAAATTATTTTTCAGCCAGTCAACAGGAGTTAATTCCCAACGCTGAGGAGATCATCTGGAACAACAACGGTAAGATTTTTGTGTTTGCGCTCATGGGTTCTTATGTATGGGTGTGTGTGGTTTTGAAGTGGCTCATTAGAGTTATGAAAACGTTTTAATATATATTAATGCCGGTCTCTTTAATTACACAGAAACTATCGAAAGGCCTGTGATTAATGTCTCCGAGGATCGACCAAGAGAAGTGGTTGTCCCTAGACAGGCTGTCTGCCGACCGGGTAAGAACTAAACCCCTGTTTGTTTGTATAACGTTTCTGTAAGATGTTTGAGTCCAGTTTTGTTAATTTTAAAAAATTATCCTGTCTAACAGTATTAAGAAACGTGGTTCGAGACAACGAAAGGCCTTCCACATCGAGGGCTTGTTTCGTTTTACCTTCGAGAACCGTAACCTTTCAAGAATCTGAAAGGCCGTCAGCCCCGGTATCTGATAGCTGTGAGTATATATCTGCAGCCTGTAAGAGGTTAAAGCTTTTTATAAAGCGGTGTGGTTAAAGGTTAAACATGTCTCTTACCTTCACAGCGGTGCAAAAAGCTAAACCAGCCGAAAAACTTAAGAAACGATTATTCTGTGGAGGTAAGTAAGATCTTTCAAACTTTAATGTTTTTAAAAGGGCTTTGTTTGCCCGTTGAGGGCTAATATTTAAGCGATGGGTGCCCGTTTCCTGTAGGGCGGGGGGTTCTGGGAAAGATCTTTAGAAGTCCGGACAGGTCTAGGCTTGTTTCTGGGGAACGTGTTTAGAAATGACCGATTGCCGTACCGTCTGGTTAGGAAGTAAAGCCGTCCGAAAGGGTTTAGTAAGTTGTTTGGCTTATCTCCCGCTATTATACTTCTGTTTTAAAGTGGTTGTAGGAAAAGACTTGAAGGTGTTCATTGTATTTAATATTTAAACAGATCGTGAAAACGTTTGTGAAACAGGAAGTCCCGGGATCAGGAAGCGTTTACACTTGGAAGGTTCGTTTAAAAATGAAATGATGTTGTGTGTGTGTGTGTTTTATTAACAATATTACAGTTTTTAAAGAAACATTTAAGAAACAGTTTATTTACAGCGGCTTCTCTGTTTTACATTTATTATCAAGTCCTAATAAATATATTGTCTGTAAATAATAAGGCGTTGTAGTGAATGTCTAAGGCTATTTTCAAAGGTCTAAAAAAGCTAAAGGTTTTGAATGTCCTGGACATGTTGTTTTAAATTTGATTTCTGTCGCCGTTTAAAGATGTAAATGTAATGTATATTTTTATTCTTCCCAAGACTCTTGGGATATTCATTCTGTGGATGAGCTATTGAGGAAAATTACCCCGTCTAAGTGGGATCAAACATCTTCCCCGGTGAGATCACCGAGAGGATCCCCCACGGTGGTCTTGGAGACCCCCCAACATCTACTCAGGCCACAGCCTTCTGGGGGTAATTCAACACCCCAGATTCAGCCCGCCGCATTGTCGGGCGGAACAAATACAGGCATCCAACAACCTCAGGGGTCGCCGTCAGTCAGGGCGGTCACACCACCCAACGACGGCCTGGTTTCAACATCGTCCCCCCAGACCCGTTTCTTGGCTACAGAAACGCGGAACAGTACCCCGTGCTTGGCCAGGGTGTCACCGCAAAGGCCTTCTTGGTCTCCGTCCATGAGTATACGCTCGCTCCCTGCCTCCTTCGACCGAGATTTACCGGAGCGACCATCCTTTGAAGCTGAGCCAGGCCACCAGCCCCCGGAGCTACTTCCTGAAAGTCGGCATGAGTTGCTACATACTTTGTTACAAAATCAAAGACTTGTGTTAGTGGGGCAAAACCTGGTGATAGAGAGCCAAAACACCCTTATTAATACCCTTACTAACGAATTGTACCGTATTTAATGTTTTAATAGACACAAAATGCCTTACTATTGTGGGTTGTTGGAAAAATAAAAAATAAATAAAAAAATTTCCTGACTTGGTAAAAGAACTCACAAACTAAAGGATTATGAACAAGCTAGGGCCCCAAAAAGACCTTCCCGAGAGAACATCCCCGGCCCTGTTGTGAACTCCTCTGATGTCCCAATGAACCTGGAACTATTACAAATGATAAATGATTTAAATAACCCCCAATTACCACCGATAGAATGTGAATTAACAGACTTACCGGTGAACCCCGACCTGTTACAGATGGTCAATGATCTAAATAACCACCTCCCACCGGTAGCGCTTATAGAGGTTCACCCCCTAGTTCACCCCGATTTGTTTGAAATGGTGGAGGCTTTGGAGGAGCTACCCCAACCAAATTCTGCCCCTTTTATAAATGATTTGAGACAATTAGAACACAGGATGGCGGCAGAAGCAGCCATCACTATAGAGGAGGGTCTTGGATATCTTTGAAGGACTTTTACAGGCTTTAAATGAGCCTCCTCAAAAAGGGGGTTTTGTAGATGTCAGCAGTGGGGATGTTCGGAATGTGGAGGGTTCTGAGACTGATAAGGCTGTGGAGGACATGCTCTGTGAGAATGTAGGGGGTGAAGGCTTTGTTCAAAATGATGATGTGTCCAAGAGTACCAGTGATCCCGTGATTATAGATAGACCGGCCTATAACAATTTTGAAATGATTCAGTGTTTTAATTTTGCAGAACTTTTAAATTGTGACAATTATGCAGAAATATTTGTCAACATACACGAGGCTTTGCAGAAAATGCTTGAACAGGTTGCTGAAAGGGTCAGACCTCGAGATGTTGTACAGTTAGAACTCAGAGGGGATGATTTGTTTAGCAACCTATCTGTAATGCTGAGTGGAGATAATTTAGATGTCTGGCTAAAATCGAAGCGTTATTGCAAAGTAACGCAGCCATCTTAGCTGATGAAAGTCTGTCTCTGGTAATGAATGTGGTTCGTAACCCTGAGGGTGGGGCGCTTAGAAGACTGTCGAAATGCTTGAAGAACGACATAATTAGGACCAAGCTCAGGCAATTAGTGGTGAGTTCCAGTGGGGACAATAAGCTCTGTTTTGCTTACAGTTTAATAAAACTACTCACCCCCGACATGCCTGAACCCCAAGCTCTGCAAGAGGCTTTAACGCTTCATCAGAGGGCTGGCTTAAACTCTCAACAGATGGTTGCCTTTTCAGACATCACCAAGTTGCAGGAACATAACTGTAAACCCCGCCAAGAGACAAATGTCCAAACTGATTTTAAACAGTCTGTGGGGTAAGTTTGGGGAAAGAAATTACCGTCTAAACACAACCTTGATTAAAACCCCTGAACAGTTTATAGAATTTATGTTTTCCAAACAACATGCAGTATCACACTTTCAATTCTTAAATGACCACGTGGCACAGGTCCAGTGGAGGGCCCCTAAAGATTTCCCCACCAAACAGGGGAACGTTAATGTTTTCATAGCGGTTTTTACCACGGCTTACGCCCGGCTTGAACTGTACAACTTAATGGATCAGTTGCAGGAACGCACACTCTATCATGATTCTGACTCTGTAATCTTTGTCACCAGGCCAGGGGATTGGGTCCCTCCCCTCGGGGACTACCTTGGGGAGTTAACAAGCGAACTAGATCCTCAGGACCACATAGTGGAGTTTGTTTCAGGGGGTCCTAAGACGCATACAGAACGGCTGCGGGTAAGACCTGTATGAAAGTTAAGGGTTTCACTCTGAACCATTGTAACAACAAGCTCATTAACATCAAGTCTCTGACGACCCTGGTAGAAAGTTTTGTAACCGAGAAAGACGCGCCTCCTCGTGAGATTATTACAGCCGGAAATCAGATCTATCGCAATAAAAAGGAGTACACGTTGGAAAATAGATCACTAAACAAACGGTTCAGGGTGGTGTACAATAAAGGAGTGTTGAAGACTGATTATACCACTCTGCCTTATGGATATTAGCGGTGGTTTTGATAACAGACTTCAACACCCTTTCTCCTGTATTATAGCTGGTCCCTCCAATTCGGGGAAGAGCTATCTTATAAGGAACATCATAGAAGATGTGGACGCAACCGTGTCCCAAGCTCTTGACAACATAGTGTGGTGTTACTCTTGCTGGCAACCTCTCTACGATGATTTGGCTTCGAAAAAAAATAATCTGAAATTTGTGCAAGGTCTCCCCGCCTCGTTGTAAGACGATGACTTGTTCCCGCCCGGTCAAACTAACCTAGTGATCATTGATGACCTGATGGAGCAGGCCGGTGACAACAGTGAAGTGGAAAAAGCTTTCACAAAGTACACTCATCATAGGAATTTAAGTATTATTTATTTAGTTCAAAATCTATTTTTTCAAGGTAAAAAAAGCCGCACTATTAATTTAAATGCCAATTATATAATTCTTTTTAAAAACCCCAGAGATAAACTACAGGTCACCGTCTTGGCTCGTCAAATGTACCCTAACCAGACCAAGTTCTTTTTGGAGGCATTTGAGGATGCCACCAAAAAACCCTACGGGTACTTGATTGCGGACTTAAAAGCACAAACCCCAGAAGACTTTCGCCTCAGAACAGGTTTGTGCCCGCCCGATTGGCCGGCAGTGTATGTGCTAAAGAAAAGGAAATAAATAAGAATGTCTGTTCGGATTAAAAGAAATCTGCCACTTTTGCAAATGTTATTTGAGGGGAGCCTGCGCCATAGGAAAGCTGTGCTGGCAGGGGCCCCCTCGGATTTGATCGAGACCATGTGTGAAATAGCTTTTAACATCTTACACGGTAATATACCCCTAACCCCTTCTTAACATTCTAAACTCAAAAAACAAAAAGCAGTTATCAAGATCATCGCTAATAAGAAGTATTCTATTAAAAGAAAAAGAAAGAAGATTAATCAAACCAGGGGTTTTATAGGACCGCTGTTGAGCATAGCCGTGCCTTTCCTAACCAGTCTTCTAGCTTCCAGAGTGGGTTAATAATGGAATATGCTCAGAAAATGTTTTTGATCCCTCAGGAGCAGCTTGAGAAACTGAGAAAAAATGTTGTCGGGCAAGAGCCCATTAGACAAACGGCCGAAAACAACCTGGACTCTGAAATGAAAGCTATACAGGCCAGGGCCGATTTAAATCAGTATTCCAAAGCCCAGTTGTATACCAACACGTTACAGCGTTACCTCCGTCTGGTTAGACAGGGTGAAAAGGATCAAAACATTTTAACTTTAACCATGGCCTCTCAAGAAAATGGTTCTGGGGCTGATGCGGGGGGTACGGTTGATAAAGATGTTGCGGTGACCGAACCTGTTGAGAGTTCAGAGGGAGATGTTGTAACGGATGTTTTGAGAAACATGCCGGCCAGAAGCAGGAGACATGCAGAATATATCCTGCACAAAATGGTTCAGAAACCGCGGGTAACGGCTTGGAATGAACAGGGTGAATTTGTTTTTAAAGGACAACTGATCAAAGGTTCACACATGTTTGATTTGTTGAAGAGTGTCAATAGCACTAATAAGGTACCCGAGAGTCGCCGACCTGTAGGCTGGAATGCTTTCCTACAGGCGATGGCCTGTCTGAACATGCCCCAATCCACAGTTCCTAACCAGGAAACGCGACAAAAAATCCATCTGTGTAAAGAGGTGTAGCCTGATCTGACTCCGATATCTCATTACTCTGACCGTGCTTAGCGACCATCCTCAGGATCTATCCATCGTTGGGAAGCTTATTAATCTCATGTTTTTATTTGTCTCCCCTGTAAATAATGACCCGACAAACAATTTTTTATTTATTTTTTTTTATTTTCAAATGTTGTACATTTATTTATAACATAACCCCTGCTTTGTATAAGAATTGTTTTGAATAAAAACAAAACTAATGATTCAAAGGCTGTTTTCATTATTTTTTCACCTTAACACGCATGACATCTTTTAAAATCCTCACAAGAACACCCCATCTGTATACATGACTGGCTAGGGTCATAAGTCATTGTGTTATAAGGGGGGTCCACAGTGTACTGACAAACTCTGCCACTTTTTTATCATTTTGGCCTAAATCCTCACTGTACAAGGCCATAATATCGGGGTATGACCTTCCTTTAGATCTATGATATAAGAAAAACACACAGTGCTGACCACAAGTGAAGGTCTGAAGACTTTGTACTTGACGACCGCTGTAAATGGTTTCTTGACAGTTGTTGAGCAGAAAGTTATTGATCTTCCGAGGGAAAGGTCTGAAATCCGGGGGGTTTCCATAGGAATCAAAAAATTCACCACGGTGGTCCTCCCTTAGATAAATAGCCAGCCAATGTTCTCCGGGCATGTTTTTAGGGTGTGTGTTGATTATGTACATTGCAGGTAAATTCTTGATCTTAAATTTAGGCAGCTGATCGCAGGCGTTGACTCCTTGAAACAGTTTCCGTGAGCCGACCAGGGCATTTCTTCTCTGATTCACCTCAATAATGTTGTCAAACACAGCATACACGACCATATTTACAGTGCGTGGTAGAGGCTGCTTGAAACGCATCTCCAAACGCATATTGCCCGTCTTCATCAGTGAAAAATGTTGTCCACACTCTTCGTCAGGGGTCAGGTTGAAACCGTACAGGGTGTAACCGCTGCAGTATTCCCGGCGATCGACCAGCAGAGTTTGATCCTTGAGATGGCGACCCGTAGCCAGTACTACACTGTAATATTCACGAACCGCATTGCCGTTTTCAAAGTCAGGTTGAAAAGGTCTGGATGGAACCTGCACACCATCGACGTACAACGCTATAAATTCCGCGTTATAATGTTTAAAGTTAAAGGGGTTCTTGTTGTAAACCCCGGTAAATGCATCATTATCCACGAGACCAATAATAACCTGTTTTGGGAGCTGTCCTAGAAACAGAAATTCCTGGTTCATCACCCGTGTCCCTGCAGTCATATAGACTCTTTCGATCGGGTACTTAACGCCTGCGCGTGTCCTAGTTTAACCGCCGGGGAGACGGACACTTTTTTCACAAACAGCGAGGCCGATAATATGGTCAGTTTATATTTTTCAGTATCAGGGGTCATCAGATAAAAAGCACTTTTACTACGGATCATTTTAATTTTAATGTCTACCCCGTTGAGCATGAGTTTTTCTTGGAAAAATATGTCTGCATTGATATGCCCCATTAGCTCAAAGGTCCTCCCTTCTGTTGAAGAGGCCGTTCTTTTTTGCAAACCCTTATTGAGTCCCTCTGGATCCTTGTCGTCCATAGCTTCCGGGTTGTCTTTGAAGAAAAGGCCGGGGCTGAACTGTTTGCTTAGGGTCTCCTCACTATAATTAAGTTTACACTCCATCATGGCTCTATAGGGGTAAGTATTGCTGCTTTGACTAATGAGCCGATCTCCCAGGGTCACATCCACCTGTGAAAACATGGTGGCCACCGGGTAATTGATGACCCCAGCGTTGGCCGTCTTCTCGATTGCATCGCCATCCTCATTAGTCACTTTACAGTTCATTAAAATAAATGTGTTATTCAAATCATTATAATCCTCGCCATTGCCAGCTATAAAAAACTCCAGAGGGGCCATGTCTGAAATTGCAGAAAGAGGGGGAATCTCTACATATATGCTCTTATCTATACTCGTTTGAGTGTATGGAACTGTAAACAGATCCAGTTCTGATTTGACGCATTCTTCCAATAGACTGTGGACAAAAGACATGTTTAAAAGATATATCCTGAGGCTCTATTTTTCTTTCTTTGAGACTTTCTTTTTGCAGGTTTTTTCTTGTGCTGCTTCCTTCTCCGAGTGTTTCCACGATATGTTGGAGAATGAGAGATTCTTCGTTTTCTGTTAGCCACGGATCATCGTCGCCCTGGTGGACACATGCTGTTTCTTCTTTTACCCCCCCTCCTCGCCATTACCATGAGACCCGAACCCTCCTGATGCTCATGGCTAGCTGCCCGGTTCATAACATTGGTGAACACGTCACTAACAATATTTTTAGCCGCTGATTTCAAGTGGGGTCTGGCTATAGCAAAGCCTCTCTTAAGCAGGGGTACGGCCATTCTAAAGAGACCACGAAAGAGTCCTCCTAGACCGGCGCCATACATTGTGGGGGCTCCTACAAAACCGGGCAAGCCGTTCCATCTTGAATCTTGTAATAATCCACATTGGCGCTAGGATCTACATAACCCCTCGAGGTAGCCATTTTAATAATGTACACACTGTTTCAGGGGTCGAAAATGTAGTTTGACAACTTAACTTTACCGAAGCGGAAGGGTACGTTGATATTCTGATCCGATTTGACTTCGATCGTGATGTTGTCAAAGTGGGTCTTTGAGACTGGTACGTAGTGTGGCTTGTCATAAGTAATTGTGACCATGTCATTGCTTTTACCTTTAATAAGTACATTTCTCAAAAGGGGGACATAACTATCCCCGACCCTCTGGTGGGTTATGATATCCGTATACACATAAAGAGTGTAAAAGCCGCCCCACCACTTCTGAGAACCTGCTCTCTGTGTCAGAATAGAACCCTAATATACGCCCCAGTTGGCCGCTGGTTTGAATGCTAATACCTGGTTTTGACACCTTGTACACTCTGTTTTTAATAGGGTTGTAATATAGCTTGATGTTGGGGGTGCCTTCTGAGAACTGTTTATGCATCTCATCTAATATTTTATCCACATTGTCATAATAACCTCCTTGTATCGTGAATGTCCATTGACTCTTTTTAACATCATCAAAAATGGCGAAGGTGGCATCCTTATCTTGTAAAACAGCCCAAGTGTAAGGATACTGTATTTCCGCCAACCCCACTTCCCACGACCCTCTTAGATCTATAGATTTTCCAAATTGTACCGTGTAACTGGATATTTCATTTTTAGGGTATATATCGAGAGAGGCGTTACTGGGTAGAGTCACGTAGAAGCCTCCTGATTCCATCTTGAGTATCGAGAGTAATGCCCCCAACACACCCGCGGGCATGTTGTTATAAGGATTGAATATCGCAAACCTGTTGTTCCGGGACCCAACTATTGAACTTTTCAGGCCATCCAAGCCATTTCACCAACACATATTTTTTCCGGTTCTGGGTTTTTTCAGCTAATATCTTTTCAACTCTGTATACACTGTCTTTACCCACAATAATTTTTTGTAACTCGGCTTCGTAAAACGTTCCTTCTATATCCTCCCCGTCATAGTCTTTTAACCGGTACACGGGGGGGGCTCTAGCCAACTGTTCGGTAACTGTAAAATATTCGTCAGAAAATGTTTGTTCATAACCTTTGGCAAAAGTACTCCTTAGCTTTGAAACGCGAACCACATCACCGATGTTGAACTTATAAGTAGTTTTTCCCTTCTTAATAAATGGTCCGTATAATTTTGTATAGACCTGAAAAGAATTACTTTGATCAACATCTATAGACTTCATTTTAATACTGGTGTGATACCCTTGGTTGTAAGCATCAATAAAATCCTGAACTTTATCAAAATACTTGAACGTGTTGACCGCTGTAAAATATCTCCACATTTTGGTCTTTATGGTGCGGTTAAACCTCTCCACTACCGATGCCCTAAGCTCATTTCCGGTGGTGAAATGATGTATTTTGTGTCTCTTCAGTAGATTCTGAAATTCTCTGTTGAGAAACTCTTTTCCTTAATCAGTCTGCAGTTTTTTAGGACATCGACCCTGGGACAATATATCCTCAAAGACCCTCGTCACCGCTCAACCTGTTTTATTATGTAGAATTCGAGCCCAGGCATATTTTGATTAAACATCGATACACATCAACATCAATTTGTGACCATTGTTATGTTTTGATAAATTTGACATATCGACTAGATCCATTTGCCATTGTGAGTCTATGTCAGTTGCATATACGCGGTTTCTTTTAAAGTTAATCCTGAGAGGTTTATGTAAGGTATAGGCGTCTTGTTCCCGTAACCATTCTGAAACAACCACATCATTAACCTTCACTCCGGCCTCAGCGAGTCCTCTTTGAAAACCCTTCTTACCCGCCAAACCCCCAATCTTGGCTGGGTTGTAGTATAGTTCCTGCATTTGGGGAGCTTGCCGAGTCATTCTGTCAAATAACCACACAGACCCACACTATGCGCAAAGTTTTTATACAAGGTTTTTTATTCAACTTCAGGAGAGCAGATACCCCTTTTTAGACATTTGAGAAAAGTATAACATACACAACAATTTTTTCTACGGTCCAGACAAAAAGAAATCAGATGATTGGTTACTTGATCTATATCAACAAATATACCTGTTTCTTTATCTTGTAGGCACACACCTCAGTTACATATGTAAATAAACAACAATATGACCTATTTTAAAATTAAACAGAGGTGTATTAAACATGCTCAGTAAAAGGTCATACAGATGTTGATGAAATGGCCTAATATCATTCTTGGCCCCCTTGAGCGCTTCATCCCAGTGTTCGTACCCCCCGATCTTTGTTACAGCAGCCATTAACTTTTCCAGGTTTGAAAGCTGATCCTCATCGATGGTTAAATCTGTAGAGAAAAGGCTCGCGTTGGCTACTTTTCTGTCAAGCACATGGTGTAATAGCGCTCTCAGGTTAGCTGCAGAGTGTTGATGACAGAACCAGTTGCAGAAGCAGTCCAGAACATTCCCCATGTTCAAAGTCCCTTAGTTCAGGTCAGAGTCTGAATCAGTGGCGTAGATGTCGAATTCTTCGTCGCTGTCCCCAGCTTTAACTTCTTTACGGAAGAAATAAGCTTTTAGCTTGCCAGCGGTTTTTCTACTCGGCTCATCCAGGTCATTGAGCAGCTGCCCAAGTTTCTCTATTATAAACGGCTCCTTTTTCAGCTCCAGCAAAATCTCATCTATGATTTTCTGGACTTGTCCCGCAGTGACATGTATGTGGGAGTAAGACAGCGCCTTGATTAATGCCGGTTTCAGCCACGGTTTGTTCAGTCTTCTGTAAAACACGTTGAAATAGAACAGGAAATAGTAACGGTCTGGTTCAAACAAACAACTGTGTCTAAACTGACTGGGGTGATTCACTTCACACCCCCGACAGACTTCTTTCAGAGCTCGGTCGATGAGAGCACTCAGAATATACACCAGGGTGCTTTTAACCACTCTGCTTACTTGGTCACATACCCCGGGCATAAATCCTTCGTCTTCATCACGCCCCCGGGACTGTCCGATGCTCATTGGTTCGCCTGGTGGTTTGTGGGGTGTTTCTACATCCATTGGACTGACCCCCTCCTGAGACGCACAGACGGTAGACAGTTCGGCAAAATCGAGGCCCTCCATGAGCTCCAGAGGCTGGGGATCCCCGAGACTCATTTGGACATCCATCGCACCGCATGTTGTTTCGTCCTGAGGGACCGGGGTCTGAGGTCTTGGAGAGTAACCGCAGTCAAAGGGTTCCAGAGTGTATACAAAATCTGGGGAATAGAACCAGGGGTGATCCCGGGTTTGAAGAGGCCTGTAGAGCCTGTCGACGTCCGCAGCTTTCGGGTAAGACATTCTCTTTAATTTTAAACCATGAATGAATTGTTGCGCCTTTTATCCTATCTCTTCACTACGTCATGACACACCGCCCTCTTAGAAGAGAGTAGCCCCTGAGCCGTCAGACCCCCCTCCAAAACCCCACACGTCGTCTGTTTTATCATCGTCGTCGTCATTCAAGGGGGATATATAATCCATAATTCAGCATATTCTCCTTCTAACCAAATCCAGTTGCGAACATTTGGTCAAGATGTCAAAACCATCATTTATACAGTTTATGACCTCTTTCAAGAACGGCCAGTCCACGGCGTCAAACATCATTTCAGTAACCTGTTTTTCTGGATCCTCTTGCCCTTGAGCAATGCAAAATAGGTCAGTGAAAATAGAAACCTTTGTCTCACAGGCTGGCCCACGGGAAACGCCTGTGCGCGTTTTACCAGCCTGCTTCGATGGGAGCCATTCGAAACGCCAGGACGGGTCGGTTTCCGTAGTGTAGTGGCTATCACGTTCGCCTCACACGCGACAGGTCCCCGGTTCGAAACTGGGTGGAAACAACCCGCGGTGCACGTATGCCAGTGCCGTGTTACCCGTCCTCATCTCTCTGCCCCAAGGCCGGCCGTCGTTTTCTCTTCCTCGGAGTGGCAAGAAATCCTGACCTTGAGAACTAATGATCGAAGAAGGGTAGCTTTGCGAGGCGCTGGAACTGACACTTTTAAAATCGATACATGTTGTTGCTGTTACAATACGACCGTAGCAGGATCGGCGACATTGCTGTTACTCTTATGTAGTTGAAGGCGCAGTATAGCTCTGATAGTCTGCTGGTGAAGGAAGACCACCAGCCGTTTGAACAAGCCATTCAGCATCACCTTGTTGGGCTAAGTGCAGGCACTGTCAGAGCGCAGGGCGTCCTGCCTTTGAAAGAGTTTCCAAAGTGTCCTGATGTGCCCTTGAGCATTGCAAAATAGGTCAGTGAAATTAGAAACCTTTATCTCACAGGCTGGCCCAAGGGAAACGCCTGTGCGCGTTTTACCAGCCTGCTTCGATGGGAGCCATTCGAAACGTCAGGACAGGTTGGTTTCCGTAGTGTAGTGGCTATCACGTTCGCCTCACACGCGAAAGGTCCCTGGTTCGAAACCGGGCGGAAACAACCCGCGGTGCACGTGTGCTAGTGCCGTGTTACCTGTCCCTGTAACGCGGCCGGCCATCGTTTTCTCTTCCTCGGAGTGTCAAGAAAGCCTGACCTAGAGAACAAACGATCACAGAAGGGTAGCTTTGCGAGGCGCTGGAACTGACACTTTTAAAATCGATACATGTTGTTGCTGTTACAATACGACCGTAGCAGGATCGGCGACATTGCTGTTACTCTTATGAGTAGATAGTTGGGTTTTTTGGGCGCGGCCTATTTTGTTATGACGTATGCCCTAAGCTTATTAATATTCCTACGTCATAATTGGGGGGCGTGATTTTAGGTAGAGTTATTTCCTTAATTATTCCTACGTCATATCCGTCAGAAAGTGTACACCCATTAAACCCTGAACAACAAGGCCGCCCATAACCTGTTGTTCTTGTTGTTCTTGTTGGTCAACTGTAGAGTGTGAATGGGTCGGCTCTTTCTGTAGTGGTTGGGGGTCTTTTTTAAATATACATTTAATGGTTTAGTAAATCTAAACCGTTATAAGATCAACAAGTTCTGTTGTCTGTAATGGTCCCAGGTCTTAACAATGCCAGTTTTGAATTGTGCGTTTATCATATTCACACTGTCTCTGTCTGTCTTTCTCTCTCTCTCGCCCAATCATTTTATAAAATTCAACAAGTTCTGTTGTCTGTTATGATCCCAGGTCCTAACAATGCCTGTTTTGCATAGGGTACTTATGTTATCCACACTGTATCTGGCTCTGTCTCTCTCCTCAAATTTAATTAAAAATTAAATTAAAAAAGAGGGTGTGTGTGTGGGTGTTTGTGTGTATAGGTTAATTGTTTTTGTAAAAAAAAAAAAAAAAAAGCTGTGGTTATATTTTATCTCTCACATAATGTGTTCAGTCG